>NW_027490188.1:834633-1022247 GCF_050948175.1 Xylocopa sonorina | reverse complement strand
TATCGCATTTTGACAAGCACTAGAACTCTATTGCTACGATACGTAGACATCTGCAAACGCTATTTCCTAGCAACGAAGTGTCGTATTTGCATCCTTTTGAAGTGTAGACGAGGATACATAACACTCCACAAAGAATATTATATCTTATCATGAGACATAAAAAGGAGATGCGATATCGCGTTCTAAAAAGCATTAGAACTCTATTGCTTCGAAACGTAGACATCTGCAAACGCTATTTCCTCGCAAGGAAGTTTCGCATTTAAATTCATTTGAAGTGCAGACGAGGGATACATAACACTTCGCAATGAATATTATATCTTATCATGAGACATAGAAATGAGATGCGATATCGCGATTTAAGATGCATTAGATCTCTATTGCTTCGATACGTGGACACGTGCAAACGCTATTTCCTAGCATGGAAGTGTCGCATTTACATTGGTTTGAAGTGTATGCAAGGCATACATGACACTTCGCAATGAATATTATATCTTATCATGAAACATAGATATGAGATGCGATATCCCGTCTTAAAAAGCATGAGGACTCTAATGCTACGATACGTAGCCATCTGCAAACGCTAATTCCTAGCAAGGAAGTATCGCATTTACATTCATTTGAAGTGTGTCCGAGGTATACATGACACTTCGCAATGAATATTATATCTTATCATGAAACATATAAATGAGTTGCGATATCTTGTTATAAGAAGCTTTAGAACTCTATTGTTTCGATACGTAGATAGCTGCAACCGCTATTTCCTACCAAGGAAGTGTCACATTTACATTCATTTGAAGTGAATACGAGGTATAAGTGACACTTCCCAATGAATATTATACCTTATCAAGAAACATAGAAGTGAGATGCGAAATCGCGTTTTAAGCAGTATTAGAACTCTATTGCTACGATAAGTAGACATCTGCAAACGCTATTTCCTAGCAAGGAAGTGCCGCATTTACATTCATTTGAAGTGTATGCGAGGCATACATGACACTTCGCAATGAATATTGTATCTTATCATGACACATAGAAATGTGATGCGATATCACGATTTAAGAAGCATTAGAACTCTATTGCTTCGATACGTAGACGTCTGGTAACGCTGTTTTCTAGCAAGGAAGTGTCGCACATACATTCCTTTGAAGTGAATACGAAGTATACATGACACTTCGCAATGAATGTTATATCTTATCACAAAACATAGAAATGATGTGCGATATCTCGTTTTAAGAAGCATTAGAACTCTGTTCCTTCGATACGTAGACCTCAGAAAACGCATTTCCATGGAAGGTAGTGTGGCATTTACATTATTTTGAAGTGTAGACGACGTATACATAACACTTCGCAATGAACATTATATCTTATCATGATACATAGAAACGAGATTCGATATCGCGATATAAGAAGCATTAGAACTCCATTCCTCCGATACGTAAACATCTGCAAGCGCTACTTCCTAGCAAGGAAGTGTCGCATTTACATTCATTGGAAGTGTAGACGAGGAGTACATAGCACTTTGCAACGAATATTATATTTTATCATGAAACATAGAAAAGAGATGCAATATCTCGTCTTTAGAAGCATTAGAACGCTATTGCTTCGATACGTAGATATCTGAAAACTCTATTTTCTAGCAAGGAAGTGTCGCATTTACATTCATTTGAAGTGTATGCGAGGTATACATGCCACTCCGCAATGAATATTATATCTTATCACGAAACATAGAAATGAGAAGCAATATCCCGATTTAATAAGCATTAGAACTCCATTGCTTCGATACGTAAACATCTGCAAGCGCAATTTCCTAGCAAGGAAGTGTCGCATTTACATTCACTGGAAGTGTAGACGAGGAGTACATAGCACTTCGCAACGAATATTATATCTAATCATGAGACATAAATATGAGCTGCGATATCGCACTTCAAGAAGCAATAGTACTCTAATGCTTCGATACCTAGACATCTGGAAACGCTAGTTCCTAGCATGGAAGTGTCGCATTTACATTCCTTTGTAGCGAATACGAGGTATACGTAACACTGCACAATGAATATTATATCTTATCATGAAACATAGAATTGAGATGCGATATAGCGATATAAGAAGCATTAGAACTCTATTGCTTCGTTACCTAGACATCTGCAAACGCTACATCCTTGCAAGAAAGTGCCGCATTTACATTCATTTGAAGTGTATCCGTATTATACATAACATTTCCCAATGAATATCATATCCTATCATGAAACATAGAAATGAGATATGATATCTCGCTTTAAGAAGCATTATAACTCTATTGCTACGATACGTAAACATCTGCAAGCGCTATTTCCTAGCAAGGAAGTGACGCATTTACATTCATTGCAAGTGTAGACGGGGTATACATGCCACTCCGCAATGAATATTATATCCTATCATGAAGCATAGGAATGAGATGCGATATCTCGTTTTAAGAAGCATTAGAACTTTATTGCTTCGATACGTAGACAACTGGAAACGCTATTTCCTAGCAAAGAGGTGTGGTATTTACATTCATTTGAAGTGCAGACGAGGTATACATAACACTTCGCAATGAATATTATATCTTATCATGATACATAGAAATGAGGTGCGATAATGCGTTTCAGGAATCATTAGAACTCTATTGCTTCGATACGTAGACATATGGAAACGCATTTCCTAGCTAGGTAGTGTGGCATTTACATTCTTTTGGACTGTAGACGAGGTATACGTAACACTTCGCAATGAATATTATATCCGATCATGAAACATAGAATTGAGATGCGATATCGCGTTTTAAGAAGTGTCAGAACTCTATTTCTACGATACGAAGACACCTGCAAACGCTATTTGCTAGCAAGGAAGTGTCGCATTTACATTCTTTTGAAGTGAATACGACATATACATGACACTTCGCAATGAATATTATATCTTATCACCAAACATAGAAATGAGATGCGATATCGTGTTTTAAGAAGCATCAGAGCTCTATTGCTTCGATACATAGACATCTGCAAGCGCTATTTCCTAGCAAGGAAGTTTCGCATTTACATTCATTTGAAGTGTAGGCGAGGTATACATGACACTTCGCAATGAATATTATATCTTATCATGAAACATAGAAATGAGATGCGATATCGCGATTTATGAAACATTTGAACTCTATTGCATCGATACGTAGACATCTGCCATCGCTATTTCTAAGCAAGGAAGTGTAGCATTTACATTGATTTGAAGTGTATGCGAGGTATACAAGCTACTTCGCAATGAATATTATATCTTATCATGAAACATAGAAATGAGATGCGATATCGAGTTTTAAGAAGCATTAGAAACCTATTGCTTCGATACGTAGACATCTGCAAACGCTATTTCCTAGCAAGCAAGTGTCGCATTTACATTCCTTTGAAAGGAATACGAGGTATACATGACGCTTCGCAATGAATATTACATCTTATCACGAAACATACAAATGAGATGCGATATCGCGCTTTAAGAAGCGTTAGAACTCTATTGCTATGATACATAGACCTCTGCAAACGCTATTTCCTAGAAAGGAAGTGTCGCATTTACATTCTTTTGAAGTGAATAGGAGGTGTACATGGCACTTCGCAATGAATATTATACCTTACCATGATACATAGAAGTGAGATGCGATATCGAGTTTTAAGAAGCGTTAGAGCACTATTGCCTGGATACGTAGACATCTGCAAACGCTATTTCCTAGCAAGGAAGTGTCGCATTTACATTCTATTGAAGTGAATACGAGGTATACATGAGACTTCGCGCTGAATATTATACCTTATCATGAATCATGGAAATGAGATGCGACATCGCGGTTTAAGGAGCATTAAAACTTTATTGCTTCGATACGTATACATCTGGAAACGCATTTCCTGGCAAGGATGTGTGGCATTTACATTCTTTTGGAGTGTAGACGAGGTATACGTAACACTTTGCTAAGGAAATTATATCCTATCATGAATCATAAAATTGAGATGCGATATCGCATTTTAAGAAGCAGTAGAACTCTAATCCTTCGATACATGGTCATCTGGAAATGCTATTTCCTAGCAAGGAAGTGTGGCATTTACATTCCTTTGAAGGGTAGTCGAGGTATACGTAACACTTCCCAATGAATATTATATCATATAATGAAACATAGAACAGAGATGCGATATTCCGTTTTAAGAATCATTGGAGCTCTAATGCTTCGATTCGTAGACAACTGGAAACGCATTTCCTAGCAAGGAAGTGTGGCATTTACATTCTTTTGTACTGTAGACGAGTTATACATAACACTTAGCAATGACTATCTTATCTTATCATGAAACATAGAAATGAGATGCGATATCGCGTTTTAAGAAGCGTTAGAACTCTATTGCTACGATACGTAGACATCTGCATACGCTATTTCCTAGCAAGGAAGTATCGCATTTACATTCATTTGAAGTGAATACGATGTCTACATGACACTTCGCAATGAATGTTATATCATATCATGAAACAGAGAAACGAGATGCGACATCTCGTTTTAAGATGCATTACATCTCTATTGCTACGTTACGTAGACACCTGCAAACGCTATTTCCTAGCAAGGAAGTGTCGCATTTACATTCTTTTGAAGTGAACACGACTTATACATGACACATCGCAATGTATATTATATCATATCATGAAACAGAGAAATGGGATGCGATATCTCGTTTTAAAAAGCACTAGAACTCCATTGTTTCTATGCATAGACATCTGGAAACGCTACTTCTTAGCAAGGAAGTGTCGCATTTACATCCTTTGGATGCGAATACGAGGTATACATGAGAAATCGCAATGAATATTATATCTTATCATGAAACAGAGATATGAGATGCGACATCTCGTTCTAAGAAGCATTAGAACTCTATTGTTTCGATACGTAGACATCTGGAAACGCTAATTCCTAGCAAAGAAATGTCGCATTTACATTCCTTTGAAGTGAATAGGAAGTATACATGACACTTCACAATGAATATTATACCTTATCATGAAACATAGGAGTGAGATGTGGTATCGCGTTTTAAGAAGCACTAGAACTCTATTGCTACGATACGTAGACAACTGCAAAAGCTATTTCCTTGGATGGAAATGTCGCATTTACATTCTTTTGAAGTGAATACGAGGTATACATGACACTTTACAATGAACATTATATCTTATCACGAAACATAGAAATGAGATGCGATAACACGATCTAAGAAGCATTAGAACTCTATTGCTACGATACGTAGGCATCTGCAATCGCTATTTCCTAGCAAGGAAGTGTCGCATTTACATTCTTTTGAAGTGAATAGGAGTTATACATGACACTTCGCAATGAATATTATACCTTATCATGAAACATAGAAGTGACATGCGTTATCGCGTTTTAAGCAGTATTAGAACTCTATTCCTACGATACGTAGACATCTGCAAACGCTATTTCCTAGCAAGGAAGTGTTGCATTTAGATTCATTTGAAGTGTAGACGAGGAATACATAACACATCGCAACGAATATTATATCTTATCACGAAACATAGAAATGAGATGCGGTATCCCGTTTTAAGAAGCATTAGAACGCTATTGCTCCGATACGTAGACATCTACAAACGCTATTTCCTAGCATGGATGTGTCGCATTTACTTTCTTTTGCAGTGAATACGAGGTAAACGAGACATATCGCAATGAATATTATAACTTGTCACGAAACATTGGAATGAGATGCGATATCGCGGATTAAGCAGCTTAAGAACTCTATTGCTACGATACGTAGACATCTGCAAACGCTATTTGATAGCAAGGAATAGTCGCATTTAAGTTCTTTTGAAGTGAATACGAGGTATACATGACACTTCGCAATGAATATTATATCTCATCATGAAACATAGAAATGACATGCGATTTCACGTTTTTAGAAGCATTAGAACTCTATTGCAACGAAATGTAGACATCTGCAAACGCAATTTCCTAGCAAGGAAGTGTCGCATTTACATTCTTTTGAAGTGAATACGAGGTATACATAATACTCCACAATGTATATTGTACCTTATCACGAAATAAGAAATGAGTTGCGATATCGCGATTTCAGCAGCATAAGAACTCTATTGCTACGATACGTAGACATCTGCAAACGCTATTTCATAGCAAGGAACAGTCGCATTTACATTCCTTTGAAGTGAAAACGAGGTATACATGACACTTCGCACTGAATATTATATCTTATAATGAACAGAGAAACGACATGCGACATCTCGTTTTAAGATGCATTACATCTCTATTGCTACGATACGTAGACATCTGCAAACGCTATTTCCTAGCAAGGAAGTGTCGCATTTACATTCATTTGTAGTGAATACGATGTCTGCATGACACTTCGCAATGAATGTTATATCTTATCAAGAAACATAGAAATGAGATGCGATTTCCCGTTTTTAGAAGCATTAGAACCCTTTTGCAACGATACGTAGACATCTGCAAACGCTATTTCCTAGCAAGGAAGTATCGCATTTACATTCTTTTGAAGTGAGTACGAAGTATACATGACACTTCGCAATGAATATTATATCTTATCATGAAACATAGAAGTGAGATGCGGTATCGCCTTTTAAGAAGCATTAGAACTCTATTGCTACAATACGTAGACATCTGCAAACGCAAATTCCTACCATGGAAGTGTCGCATTTACATTCTTGTGACGGGAAATCGAGGTATACATGACACTTCGCAATGAATATTATATCTTATCATGAAACATAGGAGTGAGATGCGATATCGCGTTTTAAGAAGCGCTAGAACTCTATTGCTACGATACGTAGACATCTGCAGTCGCTATTTCCTAGTAAGGAAGTGTCGCATTTACATTCTTTTGAAGTGAATACGAGGTATACATGACACTTCGCAATGAATATTATATCTTATCATGAAACATCGAAATGAAATGCGATATCGCGTTTTAAGAAGCGTTAGAACTCTATTGCTACGATACGTAGTCTTCTGCAAACGCTATTTCCTAGCAAGGAACTGTCGTATTTATATTCTTTTGAAGTGAATAAGAGGTATACAAGACACTTCGCAATGTATATTACATCTTATCATGAAACATAGGATTGAGATGCGATATCCCGTTTTAAGAGGCATTAGAACACTATTGCTACGATACGTATACTTCTGCGAACGCTATTTCCTAGCAAGTAAGTGTCGCATTTACATTCTCTTGAATTGAATACGATTTATACATGACACTTCGCAATGAATATTATATCTTATCACGAAACATAGAAATGATATGCGATATCGCGATTTACGAAGCATTAGAACTCTATTGCTATGATACGTAGACATCTCCAAACGCTATTTCCTAGCAAGGAAATTTCGCATTTGCATTCATTTGAAGTGTATGCGAGGTATACATGACCCATCGCAATGAATATTATATCTTATCATGTAACATAGGAATGAGTTGCGATATCGCGTTTTAAGCAGCATTAGAACCCCATTGCCTCGATCGCTACATATTTGCAAACGCTAAATCCTAGCAAGGAAGTGTCGCGTTTACATACATTTGAAGTGAATACAAGGTATACATGACACGTCGCAATGAATATTGTATCTTATCACGGACCATGGAAATGAGATTCCATATCGCGATTTAAGATGCATTAGAACTCTATTGCTATGATACGTACATATCTGGAAACGCTGTTTCCTAGCAAGGAAGTGTCGCCTTTACAATCTTTTGAAGTGAATACGAAGTATAAATGACACTTCGCAATGATTATTATATCTTATCGTGAAACATAGAAATGAGATGCGATATCCCGTTTTGAGAAGCATTAGAACTCTATTGCCTTGATACGAAGACTTCTGCAAACGCTATTTCCTATCATGGAAGTGTCGCACTTACATTCACTTGAAGCGCATGCGAGGTATAACAGACACTTCGCAATGAATATTATATCCTATCATGAAACATAGAAATGAGATGCGATATCGCGTTTTAAGAAGCATTAGATCTCTATTGCTACGATACGTAGACATCTGCAAACGCCTTTCCCTAGCGCGGAAGTGTAGCATTTGCATTCTTTTGAAGTGAGTACGAAGTATACATGACACTTCGCAATGAATATTATATCTTATCATGAGACATAGCAATGAGATGCGATATCGCGTTTCAAGAAGCATTACGACTCTACTGCGTCGATACGTAGACATCTGAAAACGCTACTTCCTAACAAGGAAGTGTCGCATTTACATTCTTTTGAAGTGAATATGAGGTATATATGACACTTCGCAATGAATATTATATCTTATAATGAAACATAGAAATGAGATGCGATATCTCATTTAAAGAAGCATTAGATATCCGTTGCTTCGAAACGTAGACATCTGCAAACGCTACTTCCTGGCAAGGAAGTATCGCATTTACATTCTTTTGAAGTGAATACGAGGCATACATGACACTTCCCATTGAATATTATATCTTATAATGAAGCATAGAAATGAGATGCGATATCTCCATTTGAGAAGCATTAGAAATCTATTGCTTCGATACGTAGATATCTGCAAACGCTATTTACTAGCAAGGAAGTGTCGCATTTACATCCTTTTGAAGTGAATACGAGGTATACATGACACTTCGCAATGAATACTATATCTTATCACGAAACATAGGAATGAAATGCGATATCGCGTTTTAAGAAGCGCTAGAACTCTATTGCTATCATACGTAGACATCTGCAAACGCTATTTCCTAGCAAGGAATAGTCGCATTTACATTCTTTCGAACTGAATACAAGCTATACATGACACTTAGCAATGAATATTATACCTTATCACGAAACGTTGAAATTAAATGCGACATCTCGTTTTAAGAAGCATTAGAATCCTATTGCTACGTTACGTAGATATCTGCAAATGATATTCCCAAGGATGGAAATGTCGAATTTACATTCTTTTGAAGTGAATACGAGGTATACATGACACTTCGCAATGAATATTATATCTTATCATGAAGCATAGAAATGAGATGCGATATCGCGTTTTGAGAAGCACTACAACTCTATTTCTACGATACGTAGGCATCTGCAAACGCTATTTCCTAGCATTGAAGTGTCGCATTTACATCCTTATGAAGCGAATACGAGGTATACATGACACTTCGCAATGAATATTATGTCTTATCACGAAATATAGAAAAGAGATGCGATATCGCGATTTAAGTAGCATAAGAAATCTATTGCTACGATACGTAGACATGTGAATACGCTATTTCCTAGCAAGGAAGTGTCGCATTTACATTCTTTTGGAGTGAATACGGGGTATACATGACACTTCGCAATGAATATTATATCTTATCATGAAGCATAGAAATGAGTTGCGATATCGCGTTTTGAGAAGCACTACAACTCTATTGCTACGATACGTAGGCATCTGCAAACGCTATTTCCTAGCAAGGAATTGTCGCATTTACATTCGATTGAAGTGAATACGAGGTATACATGAGACCTCGCAATGAATATTATATCTTATCATGAAACATAGAAGTGAGGTGCGATAGCGCGTTTTAAGAAGCATTAGAACTCTATGGCCTCGATGCGGAGACATCTGCAAACGCTATTTCCTAGCATGGAAGTGTCGCATTTACATTCTTTTGTAGTGAATACGAGGTATACATGACACTTCGCAATGAATATTGTATCTTATCATGAAACATAGAAGTGAGATGCGATATCGCGTTTTAAGAAGCATTAGAAATCTATTGCTACGATACGTAGACATCTGCAAACGACATTTCCTAGCATGGAAGTGTCACATTTACATTCTTCTGAAGTGAATACGAGGTATACATGACATTTCGCATTGAATATTGTATCTTATTATGAAACATAGAAATGAGATGCGATATCGCGTTTTAAGAAGCATTAGAACTCTATTGCTACCATACGTAAACATCTGCAAACGCTATTTCCAAGCAAGGAAGTGTCGCGTTTACATTCTTTTGAAGTGATTACGAGGTATACATGACACTTCGCAATGAATACTATATCTTATCATGAAACATAGAAATGATATGCGATATCGCGTTTTAAGCAGCAATAGAACTCTAATGCTTCTGTACGTTGTGACGGGCTTTCCCGTTACAATCCGCGAGAAAAGGGTATATAGAACCAATAATAACGGGGTTATACAGAAGTTTACTCCGAGGTACAGAATATCGGGTACAAAATATCCGCGTGGTATGATTGTCGACGAATTTGCCAACGCCAAATGCCGAACCAAGAATTGCCTATCCAGCGAGTATTTCGTAACTGCGAGGCTGGGTCTCTTTGGGCGCCAGCTACTCAAGAAGTAGCAAAAACTAGTGAACCACGCAACCCGGGGAAACCCGGTGCAATATAACCCTCGAAGTTTCGAAATACTCTATCGCTCGACTACTTCTAGCCGAGTGCGCAAATTAGGGTCGCGGGATACTGAAATCACGGCTTCATTCTAGATTGTCTCGACGCGGTATTACAAAAGGGTATACGATACGCCGCGAATGACCGTGGATCCCCACCCGTTATACCATACAAAATACAATACGCAATATCGCATATGCGGCAGGGAACAAATAGGACGCTTTAGCGTATAAGGACTCACGATCTCGCATCCAACAAGTATGGATCTCGTTGAGTCCGTCTACCTCTCTCTCTCTCTCTCTCTCCCTCTCTCTCTCTCTATCTCTCTCTATCTCCACCGAATCGCTCCGTATAATCGCTTGCTCGGTTGCTCGCTAAGTAAGTCGCTAAGTCGCCGAGAAGAAGAATAGTAGTAGAGTAGGCCGTCTTCATGTTGGTTAGCTCATCATATAGGTTTGCAGGGGATCTTCGGATCCCCTTAGATCCTCCTTAGGGCTCCTTGGTGGGGAAGGGCTATACGCTTCGATATTGTTCGGGGCATCGATCGGTGGATTTCAGCGATCTTCCCTGATCGCCCCCTCTGGTGTGTCCAGCGGGGGTCCTCTGGATTATTTGAACTGCGGCGCGTGTCGCACGCAGCGCTTTCCTCGGCTCGCCTGCAATTCCGCTGCGCATCTTGAGTTTTCCTCTCCATGGGCTCAGGGGAGGGGTGGAGGTCCTTCTCACACCCAATGTCCTTCCTGTTGATCTCCATGGTCTATGGCAGCGGTCTTATCGGTGCAGGGCTCTGAATCTTATCCTTCGGGCTTCAGGGTCTTTTCTGGTTCGCATCCCGACTCCTCCACCGTCGAGCCCGTCACGCTACCTAGGCGCACAGACCTTCCGCGAACCTGCGGTCTTCTTATCCGCCGAAGGGGAGTCTTCTGGGTTGCTTTTCTTCAGCTCGCCATTCTTATCCGTCGAACGGTGGGAGAGGAAAGAACGGGGGGGGGGGGGAGGTTCTACCATCGCGTATTTCACGCTCCTCGCAAGTACTGCTACCGCTATTGTCCGTGTCGCGCTTCCTGCATGGGTGGTGATTTGCGACCTAGTCTAACCGAAGCAGGGGGGGGGGGGGGGGGGTGAGCAAGCCTTGTGACGTCACCACGTCACACTACATATCGAAGCAATAGTGTTCTACTTCTTCATAAATCGCGATATCGCATCTCATTTCTATGTCTCATGATAAGATGTAATATTCAATGCAACCCGTTATGTATATCTCGACTGCACGTCAAAAGAAAATAAATCCCACTCTTCCTTGCGACGTAATAGAGATTCTAGATGTCTGCGTATCGATGCAACAGAGTTCTAATGCTTGTTTAAAAACGACATCGCATCTCAATTCTATGCTTCCTGATAAGATATAATGTTCATTGCGAAGTGTTACGTATGCCTCGTCTACACTTCAATATAATGTAAATGCCACACTTCCAGGCTAGGAAATAGCGTTTCGAGATGTCTTCGTATCGAAGCAATAGAGTTCTAGTGCTTCTTAAAACGCGATATCGCATCTCAATTCTATGTTTCGTAATAAGATATAATATTTATTGTGGAGTGTTATGTCTACTTCGTTTTCACCTCAAAAGAAAGTAAATGCGACATTTCCTTGCTAGGAAATAGCGTCTGCAGATGTCAACGTATCGAAGCTATAGAGTTCTGATGCTTCATAAACCGCGAAGTCGATCCACATTTCTATGTTTCATGAGATGATATAATATTCATTGTGGGGTGTTATGTATACCTCGTATTCATTTCTAAAGAATGTAAATGCGACGCTTCCTTGCTAGGAAATAGCGCCTGCAGATGTCTACGAATCGTAGCAATAGGGTTCTAATGCTACTTAAACCGCGATATCGCATCTCATTTCTATGTTTCATGTTAAGATATAATATTCATTGCGAATTGTAATGCATACCTCGCATACAATTCAAATGAATGTAAATGCGACACTTCCTTCCTAGGAAATAAAGTTGGCAGATGTCTACGTATCAAAGCAGTAGAGTTCTAATGCTCCTTAAAACGAGATATCGCATCTCATTTCTACGCTTCATGATAAGATATAATATTCATTGTGAAGTGTCATGTATTCCTCGTATTCACTTCAAAAGAATGTAAATGCGACACTTGCATGCTAGGAAGTAGCGTTTGCAGATGACCACGTATCGAAAGAATAGAGTTCTAATACTTCCTAAAACGAGATGTCGCATCTCACTTCTATGTTTCATGATAAGATATAATATTCATTGCGAAGTGTCATGTATTCCTGGTATTCACGTCAAAAGAATGTAAATGCGACACTTGCATGCTAGGAAATAGCGTTCGCAGATGACCACGTATCGTAGCAATAGAGTTCTAGTGCTACTCAAAACGAGATGTCGCATTTCATTTCTATGTTTCTTATTAAGGTATAATATTCATTCTGGAGTGCTATGGGTACCTCGTATTCACTTCAACAGAATGTAAATGCGACACTTCCATGCTAGGAAATAGAGTTTGCAGATGTCTACGTATCGTGGCAATAGAGTTCTTGTGCTTCTTAAAACGCGATATCGCATCTCACTTCTATGTTTCATGATAAGATATAATATTCATTGCGAAGTGTCATGTATATCTCGTATTCACTTCAAAAGAATGCAAATGTGACACTTCCATGCTAGGAAATAACATTTGCAGATGTCAACGTATCGTAGCAATAGAGTTCTAATGCTTCTAAAGACGCGATATCGCATCTCACTTATATGCTTCATGACAAGATATAATATTCATTGCGAAGTGTCATGTATACCTCGTATTCACTTCAAAAGAATGTAAATGCGACACTTCCTTGCTAGGATGTAACATTTGCAGATGTCTACGCATCGTAGGAATAGAGTTCTAATGCTTCTTAAAACGCGATATCGCATCTCACGGCTATGTTTCATGATAAGATATAATATTCATTATAGAGTGTCATGCATACATCATATTCACTTCAAAAGAATGTAAATACGACACTTCCGTGCTAGGAAATAGCGTTTCCAGATGACCACGTATCGAAAGAGTAGAGTTCCAATACTTCTTAAAACGAGATGTCGCATCTCACTTCTATGTTTCATGATAAGATATAATATTCATTGCGAAGTGTCATGTATTCCTCGTATTCACTTCAAAAGAATGTAAATGCGACACCTGCATGCTAGGAATTGCGTTTGCAGATGTTTACGTATCGTAGCAATAGAGTTCTAATGCTTCTTAAAACGCGATATCGCATCTCACTCCTATATTTCATGATAAGATATAATATTCATTGCGAAGTGTCATGTATACCTCGTATTCACTTCAAAAGAATGTAAATGCGACACTTCCACGCTAGGAAATAGCCTTTGCAGATGTGTACGTATCGTAGCAATAGAGTTCTAATGCTACTCAAAACGAGATGTCGCATTTCATTTCTATGTTTCGTGATAAGATATAATATTCATTGTGGAGTGCTATGTATACCTCGTATTCACTTCAAAAGAATGTAAAAGCGACACTTCCTGGCTAGGAAATATTGTTTGCAAATGTCTACGTATCGTAGCAATAGAGTTCTAATGCTTCTTAAAATGAGAAGTCGTATTTCATTTCTATGTTTCGTAATAAGATATAATATTCGTTGTGCAATGTTATGTATACCTCGTATTCACTTCAAAAGAATGTAAATGCGACACTCCCTTGCTAGGAAATAACATGTGCAGATGTCTACGCATCGTAGGAATAGAGTTCTAATGCTTCTTAAAACGCGATATCGCATCTCACGGCTATGTTTCATGATAAGATATAATATTCATTATGGAGTGTCTTGCATACCTCATATTCACTTCAAAAGAATGTAAATACGACACTTCCGTGCTAGGAAATAGCGTTTCCAGATGACCACGTATCGAAAGAATAGAGTTCTAGTACTTCTTAAAACGAGATGTCGCATCTCACATCTATGTTTCATGATAAGATATAATATTCATTGCGAAGTGTCATGTATTCCTCGTATTCACTTCAAAAGAATGTAAATGCGACACTTGCATGCTAGGAATTGCGTTTGCAGATGTTTACGTATCGTAGCAATAGAGTGCTAATGCTTCTTAAAACGCGATATCGCATCTCACTTCTATGTTTCATGATAAGATATAATATTCATTGCGATGTGTCATGTATACCTCGTATACAATTCAAAAGAATGTAAATGCGACACTTCCACGCTAGGAAATAGCCTTTGCAGATGTCTACGTATCGTAGCAATAGAGTTCTAATGCTACTCAAAACGAGATGTCGCATTTCATTTCTATGTTTCGTGATAAGATATAATATTCATTGTGGAGTGCTATGTATACCTCGTATTCACTTCAAAAGAATGTAAAAGCGACACTTCCTGGCTAGGAAATATTGTTTGCAAATGTCTACGTATCGTAGCAATAGAGTTCTAATGCGTCTTAAAATGAGAAGTCGTATTTCAGTTCTATGTTTCGTAATAAGATATAATATTCGTTGTGGAACGTTATGTATACCTCGTATTCACTTCAAAAGAATGTAAATGCGACACTCCCTTGCTAGGAAATAACATGTGCAGATGTCTACGCATCGTAGCAATAGAGTTCTAGTGCTTATTAAATCGCATTATCGCATCTCACATCTATGTTTCGAGATAAGATATAACATTCATTGCGAAGTGTCATGTATACCTCGGATTAACCTCAAAACAATGTAAATGCATCATTTCCATGCTAGGAAATACAGTTTGCAGATGTCTACGTATCGTAGCAATAGAGTTCTAATGCTACATAAAACGAGATATCGCATTTCATTTCAATGTTTCGTGATAAGATATATTATTCATTGTGGAGTGTTAGGTATACCTCGTATTCACTTCAAAAGAATGTAAATGCGACACTTCCTTGCTAGGAAATAACATTTGCAGATGTCAACGTATCGTAGCAATAGAGTTCTAATGCTTCTAAAAACGCGATATCGCATCTCACTTCTATGCTTCATGATAAGATATAATATTCATTGCGAAGTGTCATGTATACCTCGTATTCACTTCAAAAGAATGTAAATGCGACACATGCGTGCTAGGAAATGGCGTTTGCAGATGTTTACGTATCGTAGCAATAGAGTTCTAATGCTTCTTAAAACGCGATATCGCATCTCATTTCTATGTCTCATGATAAGATGTAATATTCAATGCAACCCGTTATGTATATCTCGACTGCACGTCAAAAGAAAATAAAACCCACTCTTCCTTGCGACGTAATAGAGATTCTAGATGTCTGCGTATCGATGCAACAGAGTTCTAATGCTTGTTTAAAAACGACATCGCATCTCAATTCTATGCTTCCTGATAAGATATAATGTTCATTGCGAAGTGTTACGTATGCCTCGTCTACACTTCAATATAATGTAAATGCCACACTTCCTGGCTAGGAAATAGCGTTTCGAGATGTCTTCGTATCGAAGCAATAGAGTTCTAGTGCTTCTTAAAACGCGATATCGCATCTCAATTCTATGTTTCGTAATAAGATATAATATTTATTGTGGAGTGTTATGTCTACTTCGTTTTCACCTCAAAAGAAAGTAAATGCGACATTTCCTTGCTAGGAAATAGCGTCTGCAGATGTCAACGTATCGAAGCTATAGAGTTCTGATGCTTCATAAACCGCGAAGTCGATCCACATTTCTATGTTTCATGAGATGATATAACATTCATTGTGGGGTGTTATGTATACCTCGTATTCATTTCTAAAGAATGTAAATGCGACGCTTCCTTGCTAGGAAATAGCGCCTGCAGATGTCTACGAATCGTAGCAATAGGGTTCTAATGCTACTTAAACCGCGATATCGCATCTCATTTCTATGTTTCATGTTAAGATATAATATTCATTGCGAATTGTAATGCATACCTCGCATACAATTCAAATGAATGTAAATGCGACACTTCCTTCCTAGGAAATAAAGTTGGCAGATGTCTACGTATCAAAGCAGTAGAGTTCTAATGCTCCTTAAAACGAGATATCGCATCTCATTTCTACGCTTCATGATAAGATATAATATTCATTGCGAAGTGTCATGTATTCCTCGTATTCACTTCAAAAGAATGTAAATGCGACACTTGCATGCTAGGAAGTAGCGTTTGCAGATGACCACGTATCGTAGCAATAGAGTTCTAGTGCTTCTTAAAACGCGATATCGCATCTCACTTCTATGTTTCATGATAAGATATAATATTCATTGCGAAGTGTCATGTATACCTCGTATTCACTTCAAAAGAATGTAAATGCGACACTTCCATGCTAGGAAATAGCTTTTGCAGATGTCTACGTATCGTAGCAATAGAGTTCTAGTGCTACTCAAAACGAGATGTCGCATTTCATTTCTATGTTTCGTATTAAGGTATAATATTCATTGTGGAGTGCTATGGATACCTCGTATTCACTTCAACAGAATGTAAATGCGACACTTCCATGCTAGGAAATAGAGTTTGCAGATGTCTACGTATCGTGGCAATAGAGTTCTTGTGCTTCTTAAAACGCGATATCGCATCTCACTTCTATGTTTCATGATAAGATATAATATTCATTGCGAAGTGTCATGTATATCTCGTATTCACTTCAAAAGAATGCAAATGTGACACTTCCATGCTAGGAAATAGCGTTTCCAGATGTCCACCTATCGTAGCAATAGAGTTCTAATGCTACTTAAAACCCGATATCGCATCTTACTTCTATGTTTCATGATAAGATATAATATTCATTGCGAAGTGTCATGTATTCCTCGTATGCACTTCAAAAGAATGTAAATGCGACACTTCCACGCTAGGAAATAGCCTTTGCAGGTGTCTACGTATCGTAGCAATAGAGTTCTTATGCTACTCAATACGAGATGTCGCATTTCATTTCTATGTTTCGTGATAAGATATAATATTCATTGTGGAGTGCTATGAATACCTCGTATTCACTTCAAAAGAATGTAAAAGCGACACTTCCTGGCTAGGAAATATTGCTTGCAAATGTCTAAGTATCGTAGCAATAGAGTTCTAATGCTTCTTAAAATGAGAAGTCGTATTTCATTTCTATGTTTCGTAATAAGATATAATATTCGTTGTGGAATGTTATGTATACCTCGTATTCACTTCAAAAGAATGTAAATGCGACACTCCCTTGCTAGGAAATAACATGTGCAGATGTCTACGCATCGTAGCAATAGAGTTCTAGTGCTTCTTAAATCGCGATATCGCATCTCACTTCTATGTTTCGAGATAAGATATAATATTCATTGCGAAGTGTTATGTATACCTCGTATTAGCCTCAAAAGAATGTAAATGCATCATTTCCATGCTGGGAAATACAGTTTGCAGATGTCTACGTATCGTAGCAATAGAGTTCTAGTGCTTCTTAAAACCCGATATCGCATCTCACTTCTATGTTTCATGATAAGATATAATATTCATTGCGAAGTGTCATGTATACCTCGTATTAACTTCAAAAGAATGTAAATGCGACACTTCCACGCTAGGAAATAGCGTTTGCAGGTGTCTACGTATCGTAGCAATAGAGTTCTAATGCAACATAAAACGAGATATCGCATTTCATTTCTATGTTTCGTGATAAGATATAATATTCATTGTGGAGTGTTAGGTATACCTCGTATTCACTTCAAAAGAATGTAAATGCGACACTTCCTTGCTAGGATGTAACATTTGCAGATGTCTACGCATCGTAGGAATAGAGTTCTAATGCTTCTTAAAACGCGATATCGCATCTCACGGCTATGTTTCATGATAAGATTTAATATTCATTATGGAGTGTCATGCATACCTCATATTCACTTCAAAAGAATGTAAATACGACACTTCGGTGCTAGGAAATTGCGTTTCCAGATGACCACGTATCGAAAGAATAGAATTCTAATACTTCCTAAAACGAGATGTCGCATCTCACTTCTATGTTTCATGATAAGATATAATATTCATTGCGAGGTGTCATGTATTCCTCGTATTCACTTCAAAAGAATGTAAATGCGACACTTGCATGCTGGGAAATAGCGTTTGCAGATGACCACGTATCGTAGCAATAGAGTTCTAGTGCTTCTTAAAACGCGATATCGCATCTCACTTCTATGTTTCATGATAAGATATAATATTCATTGCGAAGTGTCATGTATACCTCGTATTCACTTCAAAAGAATGTAAATGCGGAACTTCCATGCTAGGAAATAGCTTTTGCAGATGTCTACGTATCGTAGCAATAGAGTTCTAGTGCTACTCAAAACGAGATGTCGCATTTCATTTCTATGTTTCGTCTTAAGGTATAATATTCATTGTGGAGTGCTATGGATACCTCGTATTCACTTCAACTGAATGTAAATGCGACACTTCCATGCTAGGAAATAGAGTTTGCAGATGTCTACGTATCGTGGCAATAGAGTTCTAGTGCTTCTTAAAACGCGATATCGCCTCTCACTTCTATGTTTCATGATAAGATATAATATTCATTATGGTGTGTTATGTATACGTCGTATTCACTTCAAAAGAATGTAAATGCGACACTTCCTTCCTAGGAAACAATGTTTGCAGATGTCTACGTATCGTAGCAATAGAGTTCTAATGCTTCTTAAAACGAGAAGCCGTATTTCATTTCTATGTTTCGTAATAAGATATAATATTCATTGTGGAATGTTATGTATACCTCGTATTCACTTCAAAAGAATGTAAATGCGGCACTTCCTTGCTAGGAAATAACGTTTGCAGATGTCTACGCGTCGTAGCAATAGAGTTCTAGTGCTTCTTAAAACGCGATATCGCCTCTCACTTCTATGTTTCATGATAAGATATAATACTCATTATGGAGTGGTATGTATACCTGGTATTCACTTCAAAAGAATGTAAATGCGACACTTCCTTCCTAGGAAACATTGTTTGCAGATGTCTACGTATCGTAGCAATAGAGTTCTAATGTTTCTTAAGACGCGATGTCGAATCTCACTTCTATGTTTCATGATAAGATATAATATTCATTGCGAAGTGTCATGTATATCTCGTATTCACTTCAAAAGAATGCAAATGCGACACTTCCATGCTAGGAAATAGTGTTTCCAGATGTCTACGTATCGTAGCAATAGAGTTCTAATGCTTCTTAAAAGCCGATATCGCATCTCACTTCTATGTTTCATGATAAGATATAGTATTCATTGCGAAGTGTCATGTAAGCTTCCTATTCACTTCAAAAGAATGTAAATGCGATACTTCCTTCCTAGGAAATAGCGTTTGCTGATGTCTACGTACCGATGCATTACAGTTCTAATGCTTCTTAAGACGCGAAATCGCTTCTCATTTCGATGTTTCGTGATAAGATATAATATTTATTATGGTGTGTTATGTATACCTCGTATTCACGTCAAAAGAATGTAAATGCGACACTCCCTTGCTAGGAAATAACATGTGCAGATGTCTACGCATCGTAGCAATAGAGTTCTAGTGCTTCTTAAATCGCGATATCGCATCTCACTTCTATGTTACGAGATAAGATATAATATTCATTGCGAAGTGTCATGTACACCTCGCATTCACTTCAAAGGAATGTAAATGCGACACTTCCATGCTAGGAAATAGCGTTTGCAAATATCTGCGGATCGAGGCAATAGCGTTCTAATGCTTCTCAAAATGCCATATCGCATCTCATTTCCATGTTTCGTGATAAGATATAATATTCATTGCGAAGTGCCATGTATACCTCGTATTCACTTCAAGAGAATGTAAATGCGACCATTGCCTGCTAGGAAATAGCATATTCAGATGTTTACGTATCGTAGCAATAGAGTTCTAATTCTACTTAAATCGCGATATCGCATCTCATTTCTACGTTTCGTGATAAGATGTAATATTCATTGCGAAGTGTCATGTACACCTCGTATTCATTTCAAAAGAATGTAAATGCGACACTTCCATGCTAGGAAATAGCGTCTGCAGATGTCTACGCGTCGAGGCAATAGAGTTCTAATGCTTCTTAAATCGCGATATCGCATCTCACTTCTATGTTACGTGATAAGATATAATGTTCAATGCCAAGTGTCATGTATACCTCGTATTCACTTCAAAAGAATGTAAATGCGAATCTTCCTTGCTAGGAAATAGCGTTTGCAGATGTCTACGTATCGTAGCAACAGCGTTCTAATGCTTCTCAAAATGCCATATCGCATCTCATTTCCATGTTCCGTGATAAGATATAATATTCATTGCGAAGTGCCATGTACACCTCCTATTCACTTCAAAAGAATGTAAGTGCGACACTTCCATGCTAGGAAATAGCGTTTGCAGATGTCTCCGCATCGGGGCCATAGAGTTCTATTGCTTCTTAAATCGCGAAATCGCATCTCATTTATATGTTTCGTGATTAGTTATAATATTCATTGCGAAGTGTCATGTACACCTCGTATTCACTTCAGAGGAATGTAAATGCGACACCTGCTTGCTAAGAAATAGCGTCTTCAGATATCTACGAATCGTAGTAATAGAGTACTAATGCTTCTTAAAGCGCCGTATCGCGTCTCATTTCAATGTTTCATGATAAGATATAATATTCATTGCGAAGTGTCACTTATACCTCGTATTCACTTCAAATGAATGTAAATGCGACACTTCCTTGCTAGGAAATGGCATTTGCAGATGTCTACGCATCGAGGCAATAGTGCTCTAATGCTTCTTAAAACGCGATATCGCATCTCACTTCTATGTATCATGATAAGGTATAATATTCAGCGCGAAGTGGCATGTATACCTCGTATTCACTTCAATAGAATGTAAGTGCGACACTTCCTTGCTAGGAAATAGCGTTTGCAGATGTCTACGTATCGAGGCAATAGAGTTCTAATGGAGAGGGGTAGAGGTCCTTCTCACACCCGAGATCCATCCTGTTTGTCTCCATGGACTATGGCAGCGGTCTTATCGTTGCAGAGCTCTGGATCCTATCCTTCGGGCTTCAGGGTCTCTTCTTGCTCACTTCCCGACTCCTCCACCGTGGAGCCCGTCACGCTACCTCGGCGGCTTACAGCCGCGAACCTGCGGTCTTATTATCCGCCGAAGAGGCGTCTTATGAGTCGCTTCTTCCATCAGCTCGCCAGTCTAATCCGTAGAACGGAGAGAGAGAAACGAACGGTGGGGGTGGGGGGGAGGTTCTACCATCGTGTATTTCATGCTCCTCGCAAATACAGCTATCGCGATGGTCCGTGTCGCGCTTCTCGCTTGAGTGGTGATCTTCGAGCTAGTCTAACCGAAGCAGGGGGGGGGGGGTGAGCGAGCCTTGTGACTTCACCACGTCACAGTACATACAAATTTGCGATTAAGTAGCTATGTGTTCAAATTCAATTCCGAATAATTCACTAAAAAGCATCCCAGATAACAAACGGCAAGGTAGTAGCGACACCATGCCGGCACTATATTGCCACTTCCGAGGAGTGTCAACTGATTCGTAGTCATCTGTGACCGGATTCGTTGACTAAAATTCCAGAACGTGTTACCAGCACGTTCTAGACAAGCGAATCGCGCAGAACCAGCACCATGGTGACACGCGTATCATCGCTCCATTCATGAATCTCCTCAGCAATGACGCAGGATCACATTTGGCAATGGGGAACCTGTGCTTTCATACAAATTAGAACCGTTAGAAGTCTGTAGATGTTCAGCATATGAGTATTGATAGACATTTTGATGGTCGTTTTCCTATATTTATAGTTATTGAGCGAGTCGTATATATTTCTTTCAATCCATCATAGACTAAAAATATTATTTATAAAAAAAATATTACTTATAAAATAAAAATTCATGCTGTTGCGTCCCTAACTTCGCCTTGTGTAATTTTTGAAATAACATGCTGTCATCTTATTTAATGTAACCCTTAATTGCATGAATTTGTAACAATAAATTGAAGAAAATATATATAAAATAAGTGTATATATTTTTATGTCAAAGTAATTATCGACTTTATGGAAAAAATCGCCCTATCGAGCTAGTTTATAGAAAATAATAAAATCGAGTTGTTATATCTTTGTTTTGTGCCGGTGTATCTATTTTGGAATCAAAATAAATAAATTGCACAGTTTAGTCATTTTTCATATTTGCTTATAATTTTTATGGAAACAGCTTCCCCATTAGTAAATGTCAGCCTACGCCACAACCACGCGTGTAGCTATGGTGAGCTGATAATGTCATTGTCACGGCCGTGTAGCCCGTGTGCTATATCTCGGTGCTTTAATAGTGCCGTGATACGAATGCCGCCCCAGTACTAACAGTATGCCATTTCGAAAGCTGAGTAGGAGCACTTTGTTAGCACAGTTCTGTCACGGTATTCGTTCCATCCGTTGTCATTGGCGTGCCAATCGCTGGCTGTTTGGGATATTGTAGTGCATGAGGCAGACTTGTTCCTTATCATCGTCAAGGAGATGGATTTTCACTCCCCCCTTTTTGAATTTTTTAAATTATTGTTTGGAATTTTTGCCGTTTCTGTGTCTCTATGACCGCATTGTGGATTCAACTTATGTACGATCTTTTTGGTCTTCATCTTTTGTTACATGTAATATTATATATGTGATGCACGTTTATTATGTAATGCTCGGATTTGTAAGCCTCAGATACTTTTACTCTTTGGTAAAGCAACTTATTCGATTAATATATATTTATTAGACATAGATATAAACAATTAGAAAAATGTTATCAAAACGCTATTAAATATGTTGTTGCAATTATATATTTAAGGTCTGAAGATGTAGATGCAATTAATGTCCGATATTTTACGTGATCCAATCGACGTATCAAGTGAGGCTATGAAATATAAAAATCTTTTACTATTCTTCGACCCCTTTACATGTTACATGAATGATAAGTTCTGCAAGACAAGAAGCCTGAATTAGTGAGATATCTAGGAACATAAGTAATTTGTAAGTAACACATCTTTTCTCTTTGAAATATTTGCCTTTGCATCGAATAGAACGTGTAGATATAATTGCCTGTTTTGTACCCATTTCGGTCCAATTCTATTATAGCCTTTGAGCAGAAGTAATATTGATTATACTTGATTTTTGCAATAGTTCTTTAATTAACAGATTTTATTAACCTAGAATCATCATTTGACGGATGTATCAATCTACTTTGTAGCTCCATCAGTTTCTCTTTCTGCTCGCTACTTTCCATTTTCAGTTCCGTATACTTATCCTTCATCACCATCATATATGTTGCGTAAAATTACAATAACATTTTGTCCTCAAATTTTGCGGATATTTCAATTAAATTTCCTTTGATTAAATAAACGGAAATTAAAAAACAGTGGCACGTACCATTTCTTGGAAACGTTGTATCGTAATTTGCATCTGACTGTTTTGAAAGGCAAACACTTTACTTAACGTTTGCAATGATTCGGTTAGCGAAGTAAAGTAATATTCTACTTTCGAAATTGTTGGCTCTTGTAATTCTAAGGCAAATATATTCATCTGTCGACATCGTAAACATTGTTTTTTGGCAAAATTCCAGAATAACAAATATACTATAAGTAAAATAATAAACACCATAATATTAAATTTAACTCTGTTCATCGTTGCCTTGTTGGACACATCCATAACAATATACAGGGTGGGGCAGTAATAATTAGCATCTCAGATATCCACGAAACTATAAGTTTCATAGAAGTTTTTGCTAATATAAAATTGCATAGTACAATGGGGCCATCCGTTGATGAAAATAGTTTGTTTGTAAGTGGAGTTATGTTGGACATATGAAGGTTACCTTCATTTTTTAAAATGGATTGGTACGTCCATTCTTCCGTAGTACGATAGAGCATTTTAAAGCAAGTTTAACGATCTGTAACATGAAGGCATTGAAGGTTACAAAAAGTAAAGAAAGGCGATAATACTCACGGTTTTGATAGTAAATGAAACATACGTATTGTAAACAGTGGTGGAAGGCGTAATACTTACCGTTTACTTCACTGTGAATAAACACTTTTCGAAGGGCATTTCAATAGTTTGCAGCATAAGTTAAACATGATAAGATTAGTATTGAAAAATCGGTTCGAATACGTTTAGTTAGGCTGTTCTTTGTGTCGTTCATTTTATAAGTACTGAGCTGCGGATTCCTGAGGACAGCTCACAAAATTGTTGAACTATGGAAGATTATCATTGTGAATTTGAATCAAAAGGTAATTAAATTCCATTAGATTGTAAACAGATCTCAATGTTTCATTTTAGATAGTAAGATTAAATACTCTTTACAAAACTACAAGAATGGATACATACCTTTCTGTTATTATTACTTCATAAAGAATTATAATTGCAATTATATAGTTCATTACGATAAAAAATATTTCTCAGAAAATTCTAAATATTAAACAAAAGAATCAAGTAAAACATTTTTAATAATTACGAATATGAAAAATACTTGAACATTCCAATAGAAAGATGTCTAAACAGGAGCTAGAAAAGTCAAACATTCAATTTCAATTCCAGAATTCATCTATAAGAGGTAAAATGTTTCGAAAGATTTAATTACAGTCTTTAATGCAAGCAGTTGGGCAGTATTTCAATTTTTAAGAAAATTGATGAAAGTCAACCATTTTGAAGTGGTCAGAATCTTTGTCGTTTGAGCAATAAGTGAATAACAAACAACTGCATAAATTCCAGGCTTAAAAACTTATGGATTAAATCCTATGCAGACTCGTTTATGAGCGAGTTACTAAATAATAATCCACACTAAGTAATCATTTTAAAACTTAAACGATTACATCTCGCGAACTATCAAAGATATCAGAAGCGTGAAAAGTACGTGGATTATCAAAAACTCTTCTAAAAGAACGGACGAAGCCAATAGAAATCTTTGTTGAAGTAAGCAAGTTCTAAAGTTCTAAGCAACGCAATGGCCCTTATCTGCCTATGTTTCATAGCAAGTAAGTTCTGAATTTCTATAAAATCCGATGGAATTTCTCACTACTAACGTTTCAAAGTAAGTTCTCAAATTCTCAGTTCTACGTTTAAAACTATGTGTGTTCTATATATCTATGTAAAGTGATGGTTCCTATTAGTTGTGACGGAAACCTATATATAGTAAGTCAGGGAAGCTCGAAGGGGTTAATTATCTAAATGCTTTACGGTGTAAAACGTATTTTAATCTAAAGCGACCTACCGTTCGAAGGTATCCGCTCACGTACAACTTTTCTTGGGCGCCAGCTGCTCAGAAAGTAGCAAAGGGATAGACTACACGACCCCGGGAACCCTGGGGCGGAACAACCCTTGAAACATCGAAATGCTCCTCCTCTCGACTACGCCCAAGTACACACAATCAGGTCGCGAGATACTGAAGTCACGGCATGTTTATTTATGGTCTCGACGTGGGTTTAACTAACAAGGGCTACGGGAAACTACGCAACACGCCGCAAATTACCGGGTAGTATCTTTGGAAGTGTAGTCGAGGTATACATAATACTTCGCAATGAATATTATAACTTATCTTGAAACCCAGAAATGAGATGGGATATTGCGTTTTAGAAGCACTAGAACTCTAATGCTTCGATACGTAGATATCTGGAAACGCATTTTCCTAGCAAGGAATTGTGGCGTTTTCAGTCTTTTGTAGTGTAGACGAGGTATACACATCACTTATCACTGAATATTATATCATAGCATGAAACATAGAAATGAGATGTGATATCGCGTCTAAGAAGCATTAAAACTCTAATGCTTCTTTACGTGGACAACTGGAAACGCTATTTCCAAAGAAGGAAGTGTCGCATTTACATTCATTAGTATTGTAGACGAGGTATACAGAACACTTCGCAATGAATATTATATCTTATCCTGACACATAGAAATGAGTTGCGATATGGCGTTTTAGGAAGCATTGGAACTCTATTGATTCGATACGTAGACGTCTGGAAACGCTAATTCCTAAGAAGCAAGTGTCGCATTTACATTCATTGGTATTGTAGACGAGGTATACATAACACTTCGCAATGAATATTACATCTTATCATGAGACATAGAAATGAGAAGCGATAGCGCGTTTTGAGACGCATTAGAGCTCTATTGCCTCGATACGTAGACATCTGGAAAACTTATTCCTAAGAAGGAAGTGTGGCATTTACATGCTTTTGAATTGTAGACGAGGTATACATAACACTTCGCAATGTATATTATATCTCATCATGAAACATAGAAATGAGATGCGATATCGCATTCTAAGCAGCATTAGTACTCTTAGCTTCGATACGTAGACATCTGTAAACGCATTTCCTAGCAACGAAGTGTGGCATTTACATTCTTTTGAAGTGCAACGAGGTATAGATAGCACTTCGCAATTAATATTATATCTTATCATGAAACATAGAACTGCGATGCGATATCGCGTTTTAAGGAGCATTACAACTCTATTGCTTCGATATGTAGACATGTGGAAACGATATTTCCTAGCAAGGAAGTGTGGCATTTACATTCTTTTCAAGTGTAGACGAGACATACATAACACTTCGCAATGAATATGATATCTTATCATGAAACGTAGAAATGAGATGCGTTATCGCGATTTAAGAAGCATTAGAACTCCATTGCTTCGATACGTGGACAACAGGAAACGCATTTCCTAGGATGGAAGTGTGCAATTTACATTCTATTGAAGTGTACACGACGTATCCATAACACTTCGCAATGAACATTATATCTTATCATGAAACACAGAATTGAGATGCGATATCGCGTTTAAAGAAGCAGTAGAACCCTATTACTGTGATACGTAGACATCTGAAAACGCATTTCCTAGCAAGGAAGTGTGGCATTCACATTCCTTTGAAGTGTAGTCGAGGTATACATAGCACATCGCAATGAATATTATATTGTATCATGAAACATAGAAATGAGATGCGTTATCGCGTTTTAAGAAGCATTAGAACTCCATTGCTTCGATACGTGGACTCCAGGAAACGCATTTCCTAGCAAGGAAGTGTGGCTTTCACATTCTTTTGAAGTGAAGACGAGGCATACATAACACTTCGCAATGAATATGATATCTTAACGTGAAACATAGAAATGAGATGCGATACCGCGTTTTAAAAAGCATTAGAACTCTATTGCAACGACACGCAGCCATCTGGAAACGCTATTTCCTAGCAAGGAAGTGTCGCATTCACATCCTTTTGAAGTGAATACGAGGTACACATGACACTTCGCAATGAATATTATATCTTATCATGAAACATAGAAGTGAGATGCGATATCGCGTTTTAAGGAGCATTAGAACTCTATTGCTACGATACGTAGACATCTGCAAAGGCTATTTCCTAGCGTGGAAGTGTCGCATTTACATTCTTTTGAAGTGAATACGAGGTATACATGACACATCGCAATGAATATTATATCTTATCATGAAACATAGAAGTGAGATGCGATATCGCGTTTTAAGAAGCATTAGCACTCTATTGCTACGATACGTAAACATCTGCAAACGCAATTCCTAGCATGCAAGTGTCGCATTTACATTCTTTTGAAGTGAATACGAGGAATACATGACACTTCGCAATGAATATTATATCTTATCATGAAACATAGATGTGAGATGCGACATCTCGTTTTAAGAAGTACTAGAACTCTATTCTTTCGATACGTGGTCATCTGGAAACGCTATTTCCTAGCACGGAAGTGTCGTATTTACATTCTTTTGAAGTGAATATGAGGTATGCAAGACACTCCATAATGAATATTATATCTTATCATGAAACATAGCCGTGAGATGCGATATCGCGTTTTAAGAAGCATTAGAACTCTATTGCTAAGATACGTAGACATCCGCAAACACTATTTCCTAGCAAGGAAGTGTCGCATTTACATTCTTTTGAGGTGAATACGAGGTATCACGTCCGGTGAAACTATTTTCCGTTGCTCCGGAGACTTTACAACACGAGCCTATTTTTCGGTAATTCGGTCCGCGGGAACGCGTTAAGACCGGGTCCGACAATTCGGCTGACGCGACACTAGCGAAAACACTAGCGATAATAAGGGAATGACCCTACCTTTCGATGACTTCTCTCTCGATTTGTACGTAGAAACGGCGTGGAGGTTCGTTTGCTGGGATCGTAGCGGATTTCGTTCTGTTGGCTGCTACGGAAATATCGATCAGTCGCCAGTGAAGTGGAGGACGGCGGTCGGAATTCAGCGATGATGTTGAATGTGGCATAATCGGCGTGATGCGTCGTGGTGTCTGGATCGGAAGCACGACTCATTCACCAGGTTTTTCTGTACTTTCGACTAAGATCTGAGGGATAAGCGGCGGTCTCAACGTAACAAAGCCGATTTCTATACTCCTTCAATTTGATGAAGATCAACCCCAGTTGTATGGAAGAACCCGTGGAAGAATTCGTAGTTAAATGTAATGTTAAAAGTAGAATTAGTATTATAAACACTTGATAAAATTAATGGATGTGGAAATAGTAGACTTGGTAAAAGAACTTGTACTTGGATATAGTAAAAGTAAAAATAAAATATATCCTAGGTTTAAAGTATACAAGAACTGGAATTATTCTGAGACTAAGACTAATTTAAAATGGAAATAGAAATACGATGCCTGAACCCCACATTGAGGTGGCTAACGATCTAGAACCAGAGGTTTCGACTCCTCGGTAGGAGATCTCGAGTCAGAGTGTGTGCTCAGGAGACGCGTCTCTGACCTCCTCGGTTCACGGGGCGCTACGGTCGCGGAGGCTCGCGGTAGGGAGATCGCGGTCCCGCGAGTGGGGGACTCGCGTCTCGAGGCGGAGAGCGCGCGGTCCAGCGAGTTGGGAATCGCGGCTCGTGGTGGGGCTAGCGGCGCATGCCGCTGGCCGGACGCATCTTACTTAGTGTAACTTTGATCTATGAATTCTTATATATGCGTCATGATATGGTATGTATGTCCTAGCTTAGAAGTAATATATAGGTTCTAGCAGATCCTGTTCCCGGAATTGGAAAAGACCCCATTCAGGTGATGGGCTGCAGCTACGTCTTCCTGCAGGACGGAATCCTCGGTGCGAGGGAGATAGGGCTGCCCGTCCTTGGTGCGGGCGAGACAGGTATATTCGGTGGTGCGAGTGAGACACTGGTGCCCGGTACGAGCGAGACAGGTATACTCGGCGGTGCGAGTGAGGCAGCGGAACTCGGTGTGAGTGAGCGCGTACAGGTATGCGCGCGCGAACACTTCCAGTTGCTGGTTCTGCAGGGGAGTTTGGCTGGTTACATGCGTCCAGGGCTTGATGCTGGGGGGTGCGAAGAGGTTGATGGGTGGCAGGCGGTACTCCTGACGTCACAAAATGCGACACTTCCTTTCTAGGAAATTACGTTCCCAGATATCTCTGTATCGAAGCTATAGAGTTCTAATTCTCCTTAAAACGCGATATCGCATCTCATTTCTGTGTTTCATGGTAAGATATAATATTCATTGTGGAGTGCTATGTATTCCTAGCTTTCACTTCAAAAAAATGTAAATGCGACACTTCCCTGCTAGGAAATAGCGTCTGCAGGTGTCTACGTATCGTAGCAATAGGGTTCCAATGCTTCTTAAAACTCGATATCGCATCTCACTTCTGTGTTTCATGGTAAGATATAATATTCATTGTGGAGTGTTATGTATACCTAGTTTTCACTTCAAAAAGATGTAAATGCGACAATTCCTTGCTAGGAAATAGCGTCTGCCGGTGTCTACGTATCGTAGCAATAGAGTTCCAATGCTTCTTTAAACGCGATATCGCATCTCATATCTGTGTTTCATGATAAGATATAATATTCATTGCGAAGTGTCATGTATACCTCGTATTCACTTCAAAACAATGTAAATGCGACACTCCCTTGCTAGGAAGAAGCGTTTGCAGAAGCCTACGTATCGAAGCAGTAGAGCTCTAATGCTTCTCAAAACGCGATATCGCATCACATTTCTATGTTTCATGATAAGCTGTAATATACATTGCGAAGTGTTAGGTATTCCTCGTCTGCACTTCAAATGAATGTAAATGCGACATTTTGTTTCTAGGAAATAGCGTTTGCAGATGTCTACGTATCGAAGCAGTAGAGTTATAATGCATCGTAAATCGCGATATCGCATCTCATTTCTATGTTTCATGATAAGATATAGTATTCATTGTGCAATGTTATGTATACCTCGTATTCACTTCAAAAGAATGTAAATGCGACACATCCTTGCTAGGAAGTAGCGTTTGCAGATGTCTACGTATCGAAGCAATGGAGTTCTAGCGCCTCTTAAAACGCGATATCGCATCTCATTCCTATGTATCATGACAGAATATAATATTCAATGTGGAGTGTTATGTATACCTAGTATTTACATCAAAAAAATGTAAATGCGACACTTCCTTGTTAGGAAATAGCGTCTGCAGGTGCCTACGTATCGTAGCAATAGAGTTCCAATGCTTCTTAAAACGCGATATCGCATCTCATTTCTATGTATCATGATAAGATAAAATATTCATTGTGCAGCGTTACGTATACCTCGTATTCGCTACAAAGGAATGTAAATGCGACACTTCCATGCTTGGAAGTAGCGTTTCCAGATGTCTAGGTATCGAAGCAACAGATTTCTAATGCTACTTAAAACGATATATCGCATCTCATTTCTATGTTTTATGATAAGATATAATATTCATTGCGGAGTGTCATGTAAAGCTCGTATTCTCTTCAAAAGAATGTTAATGCGACACTTCCTTGCTAGGAAATAGAGTTTGCAGATGTCTACGTATCGTAGCAATAGATTTCTAATGCTCCTTAAATCGCGATATCGCATCACATTTCTATGTTTCATGATGAGATATAATATTCATAGTGCAGTGTTACGTATACCTCGTATTCACTACAATGGAATGTAAATGCGACACTTCCATGCTAGGAAGTAGCGATTCCAGATGTCTAGGTATCGAAGCAATAGAGTTCTAATGCTTCTTATAACGCGATATCGCACCTCATTTCTATGTTTCATGATAAGATATAATATTCATTGCGGAGTGGCATGTATACCTCGCATACACTACAAATGAACGTAAATGCGACACTTCCTTGTTAGGAAATAGCGTTTGCAGATGTCTACGTATCGAAACAATAGAGTTCTAATGCTTCTCAAAACGCGATATCGCATATCATTTCTGTGTGTCATGATAAGATATAATATTCATTGTGGAGTGTTATGTATACTTCGTATTCGCTTCAAAATAATGTAAATGAGACACTTCTTTGCTAGGAAATAGCGTTTGCCGATGTCTATGTATCGAAGCAATAGTTTTGTAATGTTTCTGAAAGCGAGATGTCGCATCTCATTGCTACGTTTCACGGTAAGGTATAATATTCATTGTGGAGTGGTATGCATACCTCGTACTCACTTCAAAAGAATGTAAGTGCGACACTTCCTTGCAATTAGATAGCATATGCAGGTATCTACGTACCGTAGCAATACAGTTCTAATGCTGTTTAAATCGCGATATCGTATCTCATTTCCATGCTTCACTATAAGATATAATATTCATTGCGAGGTGTAATGTATACCTCGCATACACTTCCAATGAATGTGAATGCGACACTTCCTTGCTAGGAAGTAGCGTTTGCAGATGTCTACGTATCGTAGCAATAGAGTTCTAATGCATTTTAAATTGCGATATCGCATCTCATTTCTATGTATCATGATAAGATATAATATTCATTGCAAAGTGTCATGTATACCTCGCATACACTTAAAATGAATGTAATTGCGACACTTCCTTGCTAGGAAATAGCGTTTGCAGATGCCTACGTATCGTAGCAGTAGGGTTCTAATGCATCTTAAATCGCGATATCGCATCTCATTCCTATGTTTCATGATAAGATATAGTATTCATGGTGGAGTGTTATGTACACCTCGTATTCGCTTCAAAAGTATGTAAATGCAACACTTCCTTGCTAGGAAATAGCATTTTCTGATGACTACTTCTCGAAGCAATAGAGCTTTAATGATTCTTAAAACGCGATATCGCATCTCATTCCTATGTTTCATGATAAGATATAATAGTCTTTGCGAAGTGTTACGTATATTTCGTCTACACATCAAAAGAATGTAAATGCCACACTTCCTTGCTAGGAAATAGCGCTTCCAGATGTCTACGTATCGAAGCAGTTGAGTTCTAATGCTTCTTGTACCACGATATCGTATCTCATTTCTATGTTTCATGATAAGATATAATAGTCATTGCGAAGTGTTATGTATATCTCGTCTACACACCAAAAGAATGTAAATGCCACACTTCCTTGCTAGGAAATAGCGTTTACAGATGTCTAGGTATCGAAGCAATAGAGTTCTAATGCTTCTTAAAACGCGATATCGCATCTCAATTCTATGTTTCATGATAAGATATAATAGTCATTGCAAAGTGTAATGTATACCACGTCTGCACTTCAAAAGAATGTAAATGCCACACTTGCTAGGAAATGCGTTTCCAGATGTCTACGTATCGAAGCAATGGAGTTCTAATGCTTCCTAGAACGCGATATCGCATCTCATGTATGTTTCATGATAAGATGTAATGTTCATTGCGATGTGTTATGTGTACCTCGTCTACACTTCAAAAGAATGCAAATGCCACACTTCTTTGCTAGGAAATTGCGTTTCTAGATGTCTACGCATCGAAGCAATAGATTTCTAACTCTTTATAAAACGCGATATCGCATATTAATTCTAAGTCACATGATAAGATGTAATTTCAATGCAACGCGTTATGAATATCTCCTCTACACTTCAAATGAATGTAAATGGATCACTTCCTTGCTACGGAATATCGTTTCTATATCTGAAGGTTTAGAAGCAATAGAGTTCTAATGCTTCGTAGAACGCGGCTGCGCATCTTACTTCTATATTTCATGATAAGATGTAATATTCATAGCATCGCGTTATGTTTATCTGCTTCTGCATATGAATTGAGTGTGAACCCTACACTTTCTTGCCCGGGGATAGCGTTTCTAGATGTCCAGGTGCGGAAGCATTTAATTTGTCATGCTTCATGCACCTCAATATTGCATTTCATATAAACAGTTCAAAGTAAGTTAGAAGGTTGTAAAGCTCTATGCATCGCATTATGCTTATCTGCTTCTGTGCTTTATAATGCTCTGGGATGTGGGAAGGTCCTCAACCATCCTTAACCTCCTAAAGAGAAGTCAAAAGTCCAGCGGCCCTGCAGGTGGGCCATGGGAGCGCGGCGCGCGAGGCGCTACGCAATTTAAATGATCAGGAGGATCCCCTCAGGGACACCCAAGATGGCGAGAAGAGGAAATCGCCGAAATCCACTGATCGATGGACTCGAACAATACCGAAGCCTACAGCCCACTCCACCAAGGAGCCCCGAGGAGGATGCAGGAGACCCGAGGACCACCAGCGAATTCAAGGAACCTGAAGAAGAGAACGTAAGAGCTTATTCGCTTAAGCGTTCCATTTCTTGTGTCGTATATTGTATGTTGTATCTTATATCGTGAAGCGAGTTATGATACCCGGTAATTTGCGGCGTGTTGCGTAGTTTCCCGTAGCCCTTGTTAGTTAAACCCACGTCGAGACCATAAATAAACATGCCGTGACTTCAGTATCTCGCGACCTGAGTGTGTGTACTTGACTAGGCGTAGTCGAGAGGAGGAGCATTTCGAAGTTTCAAGGGTTGTTCCGCCCCAGGGTTCCCGTGGTCGTGTAGTCTACCCCTTGGCTACTTTCTGGGCAGCTGGCCCCCAAGAAAAGTTGTACGTGAGCGGATACCTTGGAACGATAGATCGCTTTAGATTAAAGTACGTTTTACACCTTAAAGCACTTAGATAATTAACCCCTTCGAGCTTCCCTGACTTACTATATATAGGTTTCCGTCACAACTAATAGGAACCATCACTTTACATAGATATATAGAACACACATAGTTTTAAACGTAGAACTGAGAATTTTAGAACTTACTTTGAAACGTTAGTAGTGAGAAATTCCATCGGATTTCATAGAAATTCAGAACTTACTTGCTATGAAACATAGGCAGATAAGGGCCATCGCGTTGCTTAGAACTTTAGAACTTGCTTACTTCAACAAAGATTTCTATTGGCTTCGTCCGTTCTTTTAGAAGAGTTTTTGATAAACCACATACTTTTCACGCTTCTGATATTTTTGAAAGTTCGCGAGATACAATCGTTTAAGTTTTAAAATGATTACTTAGTGTGGATTATTATTTAGTAACTCGCTCATAAACGAGTCTGCATAGGATTTAATCCATAAGTTTTTAAGCCTGGAATTTATGCAGTTATTTGTTATTCACTTATTGCTCAAGCGACAAAGATTCTGACCACTTCAAAATTGACTTTCATCAATTTTCTTAAAAATTGAAATACTGCCCAACTGCTTGCATTAAAGACTGTAATTAAAGCTTTCGAAACATTTTACCTCTTATAGATGAATTCTGGAATTGAAATTGAATGTTTGACTTTCCTAGCTCCTGTTTAGACATCTTTCTATTGGAATGTTCAAGTATTTTTCATATTCGTAATTATTAAAAATGTTTTACTTGATTTCTTTATTTAATATTTAGAATTTTCTGAGAAATATTTTTTATCGTAATGAACTATATAATTGCAATTATAATTCTTTATGAAGTAATAATAACAGAAAGGTATGTATCCATTCTTGTAGTTTTGTAAAGATTATTTAATCTTACTATCTAAAATGAAACATTGAGATCTGTTTACAATCTAATGGAATTTAATTACCTTTTGATTCAAATTCACAATGATAATCTTCCATAGTTCAACAATTTTGTGAGCTGTCCTGAGGAATCCGCAGCTCAGTACTTATAAAATGAACGACACAAAGAACAGCCTAACCAAACGTATTCGAATCGATTTTTCAATACTAATCTTATCATGTTTAACTTATGCTGCAAACTATTGAAATGCCCTTCGAAAAGTGTTTATTCACAGTGAAGTAAACGGTAAGTATTACGCCTTCCACCACTGTTTCCAATACGTATGTTTCATTTACTATCAAAACCGTGAGTATTATCGCCTTTCTTTACTTTTTGTAACCTTCAATGCCTTCATGTTACAGATCGTTAAACTTGCTATAAATGCTCTATCGTATTACGGAAGAATGGACATACCAATTCATTTTAAAAAATGAAGGTAACCTTCATATGTCCAACATAACTCCACTTAGAAAAAAACTATTTTCATCAACGGATGGGCCCTTTGTACTATGCAATTTTATATTAGCAGAAACTTCTATGAAACTTATAGTTTCGTAGATATCTGAGGTGCTACTTATTACTGCCCCACCCTGTATATTGTTATGGATGTGTCCAACAAGGCAACGATGAACAGAGTTAAATTTAATATTATGATGTTTATTACTTTACTTATAGTATATTTGTTTTTCTGGAACTTTGCCAAAAAACAATGTTCACGATGTCGACAGATGAATATATTTGCCTTTGAATTACAAGAGCCAACAATTTCGAATGTAGAATATTTCTTTACTTCGCTAACCGAATCACTGCAAACGTTAAGTAAAGTGCGTGCCTTTCAAAACAGTCAGATGCAAATTACGATACAACGTTTCCAAGAAATGGTACGTGCCACTGTTTTTTAATTTCCGTTTATTTAATCAAAGGAAATTTAATTGAAATATCCGCAAAATTTAAGGACAAAAAGTTATTGTAATTTTACGCAACATATATGATGGTGATAAAGGATAAGTATACGGAACTGAAAATGGAAAGTAGCGAGCAGAAAGAGAAACTGATGGAGCTACAAAGTAGATTGATACATCCGTCAAATGATGATTCTAGGTTAATAAAATCTGTTAATCAAAGCACTATTGCAAAAATCAAGTATAATCAATATTACTTCTGCTCAAAGGCTATAATAGAATTGGACCAAAATGGGTACAAAACAGGCAATTATATCTATACGTTCTATTCTATGCAAAGGCAAATATTTCAAAGAGAAAAGATGTGTTACTTACAAATTACTTATGTTCCTAGATATCTCACTAATTCAGGCTTATTGTCTTGCAGAACTAATCATTCATTTAACATGTAAAGGGGTCGAAGAATAGTAAAAGATTTTTATATTTCATAGCCTCACTCGATACGTCGATTGGATCACGTAAAATATCGGACATTAATTGCATCTACATCTTCAGACCTTAAATATATAATTGCAACATCATATTTAATAGCGTTTTAATAACATTTTTCTAATTGTTTATATCTATGTCTAATAAATATATATTAATCGAATAAGTTGCTTTACCAAAGAATAAAAGTATCTGAGGCTTACAAATCGGAGCATTACATAACAAACGTGTATCACATATATAATATTACATGTAACAAAAGATGAAGACCAAAAAGATCGTATATGAGTTGAATCCACATTGCGGTCATAGAGATACAGAAACGGCAAAAATTCCAAACAATAATTTAAAAAATTCAAAAAGGGGGGAGTGAAAATCCATCTCCCTGACGATGATAAGGAACAAGTCTGCCTCATGCACTACAATATCCCAAACAGCCAGCGATTGGCACGCCAATGACAACGGATGTAACGAATTCCGTGACAGAACTGTGCTAACAAAGTGCTCGTACTCAGCTTTCGAAATGGCTTACTGTTAGTGCTGGGACGGCATTCGTATCACGGCACTATTAAAGCACCGAGATATAGCACACGGGCTACGCGGCCATGACAATGACAATATCAGCTCACCATAGCTACACGCGTGGTTGTGGCGTAGGCTGACATTTACTAGTGGGGAAGCTGTTTCCATAAAAATTATAAGCAAATATGAAAAATGACTAAACTATGCAATTTATTTATTTTGATTCCAAAATAGATACACCGGCACAAAACAAAGATATAAGAACTCGATTTTATTATTTTCTATAAACTAGCTCGATAGGGCGATTTTTTCCATAATGTCGATAATTACTTTGTCATAAAAATATATACACTTATTTTATATATATTTTCTTCAATTTATTGTTACAAATTCATGCAATTGAGGGTTACATTAAATACGATGACAGCATGTTATTTCAAAAATTACACAAGGCGAAGTTAGGGACGTAACAGCATGAATTTTTATTTTATAAGTAATATTTTTTTTATAAATAATATTTTTAGTCTATGATGGATTGAAAGAAATATATACGACTCGCTCAATAACTATAAATATAGGAAAACGACCATCAAAATGTCTATCAATACTCATATGCTGAACATCTACTGACATCTAACGGTTCTAATTTGTATGAAAGCACAGGTTCCCCATTGCCAAATGTGATTCTGCGTCATTGCTGAGGAGATTCATGAATGGAGCGATGATACGCGTGTCACCATGGTGCTGGTGCTGCGCGATTCGCTTGTCTAGAACGTGCTGGTAACACGTTCTGGCATTTTAGTCAACGAATCCGGTCACAGATGACTACGAATCAGATGACACTCCTCGGAAGTGGCAATATAGTGCCGGCATGGTGTCGATACCAGCTTGCCGTTTGTTATCTGGGATGCTTTTTAGTGCATTATTCGGAATTGAATTTGAACACATAGCTACATAATCGCAAATTTCTATGTACTGTGACGTGGTGAAGTCACAAGGCTCGCTCACACCCCCCCCCCCTGCTTCGGTTAGTCTAGATCGCAGATCACCACCCATGCGACAAGCGCGACACGGACCATCGCGATAGCTGTATTTGCGAGGAGCGTGAAATACACGATGGTAGAACCTCCCCCCCCCCCTTTCGTTTCTCTCTCACCGTTCTACGGATTAGACTGGCGAGCTGATGGAAGAAGCGACCCATAAGACGCCTCTTCGGGGGATAATAAGACCGCAGGTTTGCGGAATGGCTGTGCGCCGAGGTAGCGTGACGGGCTCGACGGTGGAGCAGTCGGGAAGTGAGCAAGAAGAGGCCCTGAAGCCCGAAGGATAGGATCCAGAGCTATGCAACGGTAAGACCGCTGCCATAGTCCATGGAGACAAACAGGATGGTTCTCGGGTGTGAGAAGGACCTCTAAACCTCCCCATTAGAACTCTATTGCTTCGATACGTAGACATCTGGAAACGCAATTCCCTAGCAAGGAAGTGTTGCATTTACATTCTTTTGTAGTGTAGACGAGGTGTGAATAACACTTCGCAATGAACATTACATCTTATCATGCAGCATAGAAATGAGATGCGATATCGCGTTTTAAGAAGCATTAGAACTTTATTGCTTCGATAGGTAGACATCCGGAAACGCATTTTCTCTTAGCCAGGATGTGTGGCATTTATATTCTTTTGAAGTGTAGACGAGGTATACATGACACTTCGCAATGAAGATTATATCTTATCATGAAACATAGAAATGAGATGCGATATCGCGTTCTAAGAAGCAATAGAACACTATTGCTTCGATACGTAGATATATGAAAACGCTATTTCCTAGTGAGGAAGTGTGGCATTTACATTTTTTTGAAGTGTACGCGAGGTATACATGACACTTCGCAATGAATATTATATCTCATCATAAAGCATAGAAGTGAGATGCGATTTCGCATTTAACAAGCACTAGAACTCTATTGCTACGATACGCAGACATCTGCAAACGCTATTTCCTAGCAAGGAAGTGTCGCATTTACATTCTTTTGAAGTGTAGACGAGGGATACATAACATTTCGCAATGAATATTATATCTTATCATAAGACATAGAAATGAGATGCGATATCTCGTTTTAAAAAGCATTAGAACTCTATTGCTACGATACGTAGACATCTGCAAACGTTATTTCCTAGCAAGGAAGTGTAGCATTTACATTCATATGAAGTGTAGACGAGGAATACATGACACTTCGCAATGAGTATTATACCCTATCGTGAAACACAGAAGTGAGATGCGATATCGGGTTTTAACAAGCATTAGTACGCCAATTGCTACGATACATAGACATCTGCATACGCTATTTCCTAGCATGGAAGTGTCGCGTTTACATTCTTTTGAAGTGATTACGAGGTATACATGACACTTCGCAATGAATATTATATCTTATCATGAAACATAGCAATGAGATGCGATATCCCGTTTTAAGAGGCATTTGAACTCTATTGCTACGATACGTAGACATCTGAATACGCTATTTCCTAGCAAGGAAGTGTCGCATTGACATTCTTTTGAAGTGAATGCGAGGTATACATGACACTTCGCAATGAATATTATATCTTATCATGAAGCATAGAAATGAGATGCGATATCGCGTTCTGAGAAGCATGAGAACTCTATTGCTACGATACGCAGACATCTGCAAACGCTATTTCCGAGCAAGGAGGATTCGCATTTACATTCTTTTGATGTGAATACGAGGTATACATGACACTTCGCAATGAATATTATATCTTATCGCGAAACATAGAAGAGAGATGCGATATCGCGTTTTAAGAAGCTTTAGAACGCTATTTCTGCGATACGTAGACATCTGCAAACGCTATTTCCTAGCAAGCAATAGTCGCATTTACATTCACTCGAAGTGAATACGAGGTATACATGACACTTCGCAATGAATATTATATTTTATCACGAAACATAGAAATGAGATGCGATATCGCGATTTAAGTAGCATTAGAACTCTATTGCTACGATACGTAGGCATCTGCAAACGCTATTTCCTAGCAAGCAATAGTCGCATTTAATTCTTTTGAAGTGAATACGAAGTATACATGACACTTCGCAATGAATATTATATCTTATCACGAAACATATAAATGAGATGTGATATCGCGATGTAAGTAGCATTAGATCTCTATTGCTACGTTACGTAGACATCTGCAAACGCTATTTCCGAGCAAGGAAGATTCGCATTTACATTCTTTTGAAGTGAATACGAGGTATACATGACACTTCGCAATGAATATTATGTCTTATCACGAAACATAGAAATGAGATGCGATATCGCGATTTAAGTAGCATTAGAACTCTATTGCTACGATACGTAGACATCTGAATACGCTATTTCCTAGCAAGGAAGTGTCGCATTGACATTCTCTTGAAGTGAATACGAGGTATACATGACACTTCGCAATGAATATTCTATCTTATCATGAAGCATAGAAATGAGATGCGATATCGCGTTCTGAGAAGCATAAGAACTCTATTGCTACGTTACGTAGACATCTGCAAACGCTATTTCCGAGCAAGGAAGATTCGCATTTACATTCTTTTGAAGTGAATACGAGGTATACATGACACTTCGCAATGAATATTATATCTTATCACGAAACATAGAAATGAGATTCGATATCGCGATTTAAGTAGCATTAGAACTCTATTGCTACGATATGTAGACATCTGCAAACACTATTTCCTAGCAAGCAATAGTCGCATTTAATTCTTTTGAAGTGAATAGGAGGTATACATGACACTTCGCAATGAATATTATATCTTATCATGAAACATAGAGGAGAGATGCGATATCGCGTATTATGAAGCATTAGAACGCTATTGCTACGATGCGTAGACATCTGCAAACGCTATTTCCTAGCAAGCAATAGTCGCATTTACATTCTTTTGAAGTGAATACGAGGTATACATGACACTTCGCAATGAATATTATATCTTATCACGAAACATATAAATGAGATGTGATATCGCGATATAAGTAGCATTAGAACTCTATTGCTACTTTAGGTAGACATCTGCAAACGCTATTTCCTAGCAAGCAATAGTCGCATTTACACTCTTTTGAAGTGAATACGAGGTATACATGACACTTCGCAATGAATATTATATCTTATCACGAAACATATAAATGAGATGTGATATCGCGATATAAGTAGCATTAGAACTCTTTTGCTACGATAGGTAGACATCTGCAAACGCTATTTCCTAGCAAGCAATAGTCGCATTTACATTCATTCGAAGTGAATACGTGGTATACATGACACTTCGCAATGATTATTATATCTTATCACGAAACATAGAAATGAGATGCGATATCGCGATTTATGTAGCATTAGAACTCTATTGCTACGATACGTAGACTTCTGCAAACGCTATTTCCTAGCAAGCAAAAGTCGCATTTAATTCTTTTGAAGTGAATAGGAGGTATACATGACACTTCGCAATGAATATTATATCTTATCATGAAACATAGAAGAGAGATGCGATATCGCGTTTTAAGAAGCATTAGAACGCTATTGCTACGATGCGTAGACATCTACAAACGCTATTTCCTAGCAAGCAATAGTCGCATTGGCATTCTTTTGAAGTGAATACGAGGTATACATGACACTTCGCAATGAATATTATATCTTATCATGAAGCAAAGAAATGAGATGCGATATCGCGTTCTGAGAAGCATTAGAACGCTATTGCTACGATGCGTAGACATCTGCAAACGCTATTTCCTAGCAAGCAATAGTCGCATTGACATTCTTTTGAAGTGAATACGAGGTATACATGACACTTCGCAATGAATATTATATCTTATCATGAAGCATAGAAATGAGATACGATATCGCGTTCTGAGAAGCATTAGAACTCTATTGCTACGTTACGTAGACATCTGCAAATGCTTTTTCCGAGCAAGGAAGATTCGCATTTACATTCTTTGGAAGTGAATACGAGGTATACATGACACTTCGCAATGAATATTATATCTTATCACGAAACATATAAATGAGATGTGATATCGCGGTATAAGTTGCATTAGAACGCTATTGCTACGATGAGTAGACATCTGCAAACGTTATTTCCTAGCAAGCAATAGTCGCATTTACATTCTTTTGTAGTGAATACGAGGTATACATGACACTTCGCAATGAATATTATATCTTATCACGAAACATAGAAATGAGATGCGATATCGCGATTTAAGTAGCATTAGCACTCTATTGCTACGATACGTAGACATCTGAATACGCTATTTCCTAGCAAGGAAGTGTCGCATTGACATTCTCTTGAAGTGAATACGAGGTATACATGACACTTCGCAATGAATATTCTATCTTATCATGAAGCATAGAAATGAGATGCGATATCGCGTTCTGAGAAGCATAAGAACTCTATTGCTACGTAACGTAGACATCTGCAAACGCTATTTCCGAGCAAGGAAGATTCACATTTACATTCTTTTGAAGTGAATACGAGGTATACATGACACTTCGCAATGAATATTATATGTTATCACGAAACATAGAAATGAGATGCGATATCGCGATTTAAGTAGCATTAGAACTCTACTGCTACGAAACGTAGACATCTGCAAACACTATTTCCTAGCAAGCAATAGTCGCATTTAATTCTTTTGAAGTGAACAGGAGGTATACATGACACTTCGCAATGAATATTATATCCTATCATGAAACATAGAAGAGAGATGCGATATCGCGTTTTAAGAAGCATTAGAACGCTATTGCTACGACGCGTAAACATCTGCAAACGCTATTTCCTAGCAAGAAATAGTCGCATTTACATTCTCTTGAAGTGAATACGAGGTATACATGACACTTCGCAATGAATATTATATCTTATCACGAAACATATAAATGAGATGTGATATCGCGATATAAGTAGCATTAGAACGCTATTGCTACGATGCGTAGACATCTGCAAACGTTATTTCCTAGCAAGCAATAGTCGCATTTACATTCTTTTGTAGTGAATACGAGGTATACATGACACTTCGCAATGAATATTATATCTTATCATGAAACATAGAAGAGAGATGCGATATCGCGTTCTGAGAAGCATTAGAACTCTATTGCTACGTTACGTAGACATCTGCAAATGCTATTTCCGAGCAAGGAAGATTCGCATTTACATTCTTTTGAAGTGAATACGAGGTATACATGACACTTCGCAATGAATATTATATCTTATCACGAAACATATAAATGAGATGTGATATCGCGATATAAGTAGCATTAGAACGCTATTGCTACGATGCGTAGACATCTGCAAACGTTATTTCCTAGCAAGCAATAGTCGCATTTACATTCTTTTGTAGTGAATACGAGGTATACATGACACTTCGCAATGAATATTATATTTTATCACGAAACATAGAAATGAGATGCGATATCGCGATTTAAGTAGCATTAGAACTCTATTGCTACGATACGTAGGCATCTGCAAACGCTATTTCCTAGCAAGCAATAGTCGCATTTAATTCTTTTGAAGTGAATAGGAGGTATACATGACACTTCGCAATGAATATTATATCTTATCATGAAACATAGAAGAGAGATGCGATATCGCGTTTTAAGAAGCATTGGAACGCTATTGCTACGATGCGTAGACATCTGCAAACGCTATTTCCTAGCAAGCAATAGTCGCATTGACATTCTTTTGAAGTGAATACGAGGTATACATGACACTTCGCAATGAATATTATATCTTATCATGAAGCATAGAAATGAGATGCGATATCGCGTTCTGAGAAGCATTAGAACTCTATTGCTACGTTACGTAGACATCTGCAAACGCTATTTCCTAGCAAGCAATAGTCGCATTGACATTCTTTTGAAGTGAATACGAGGTATACATGACACTTCGCAATGAATATTATATCTTATCATGAAGCATAGAAATGAGATGCGATATCGCGTTCTGAGAAGCATTAGAACTCTATTGCTACGTTACGTAGACATCTGCAAACGCTATTTCCTAGCAAGCAATAGTCGCATTTAATTCTTTTGAAGTGAATAGGAGGTATACATGACACTTCGCAATGAATATTATATCTTATCACGAAACATAGAAATGAGATGCGATATCGCGATTTAAGTAGCATTAGAACTCTATTGCTACAATACGTAGACATCTGCAAACACTATTTCCTAGCAAGCAATAGTCGCATTTAATTCTGTTGAAGTGAATAGGAGGTATACATGACACTTCGCAATGACTATTATATCCTATCATGAAACATAGAAGAGAGATGCGATATCGCGTTTTAAGAAGCATTAGAACGCTATTGCTACGATGCGTAGACATCTGCAAACGCTATTTCCTAGCAAACAATAGTCGCATTTACACTCTTTTGAAGCGAATACGAGGTATACATGACACTTCGAAATGAATATTATATCTTATCACGAAACATATAAATGAGATGTGATATCGCGATATAAGTAGCATTAGAACGCTATTGCTACGATGCGTAGACATCTGCAAACGTTATTTCCTAGCAAGCAATAGTCGCATTTACATTCTGTTGTAGTGAATACGAGGTATACATGACACTTCGCAATGAATATTATGTCTTATCACGAAACATAGAAATGAGATGCGATATCGCGATTTAAGTAGCATTAGAACTCTATTGCTACGATACGTAGACATCTGAATACGCTATTTCCTAGCAAGGAAGTGTCGCATTGACATTCTCTTGAAGTGAATACGAGGTATACATGACACTTCGCAATGAATATTATATCTTATCATGAAACATAGAGGAGAGATGCGATATCGCGTATTAAGAAGCATTAGAACGCTATTGCTACGATGCGTAGACATCTGCAAACGCTATTTCCTAGCAAGCAATAGTCGCATTTACATTCTTTTGAAGTGAATACGAGGTATACATGACACTTCGCAATGAATATTATATCTTATCACGAAACATATAAATGAGATGTGATATCGCGATATAAGTAGCATTAGAACGCTATTGCTACGATGCGTAGACATCTGCAAACGTTATTTCCTAGCAAGCAATAGTCGCATTTACATTCTGTTGTAGTGAATACGAGGTATACATGACACTTCGCAATGAATATTATGTCTTATCACGAAACATAGAAATGAGATGCGATATCGCGATTTAAGTAGCATTAGAACTCTATTGCTACGATACGTAGACATCTGAATACGCTATTTCCTAGCAAGGAAGTGTCGCATTGACATTCTCTTGAAGTGAATACGAGGTATACATGACACTTCGCAATGAATATTCTATCTTATCATGAAGCATAGAAATGAGATGCGATATCGCGTTCTGAGAAGCATAAGAACTCTATTGCTACGTTACGTAGACATCTGCAAACGCTATTTCCGAGCAAGGAAGATTCGAATTTACATTCTTTTGAAGTGAATACGAGGTATACATGACACTTCGCAATGAATATTATATCTTATCACGAAACATAGAAATGAGATTCGATATCGCGATTTAAGTAGCATTAGAACTCTATTGCTACGATATGTAGACATCTGCAAACACTATTTCCTAGCAAGCAATAGTCGCATTTAATTCTTTTGAAGTGAATAGGAGGTATACATGACACTTCGCAATGAATATTATATCTTATCATGAAACATAGAGGAGAGATGCGATATCGCGTATTAAGAAGCATTAGAACGCTATTGCTACGATGCGTAGACATCTGCAAACGCTATTTCCTAGCAAGCAATAGTCGCATTTACATTCTTTTGAAGTGAATACGAGGTATACATGACACTTCGCAATGAATATTATATCTTATCACGAAACATATAAATGAGATGTGATATCGCGATATAAGTAGCATTAGAACTCTATTGCTACTTTAGGTAGACATCTGCAAACGCTATTTCCTAGCAAGCAATAGTCGCATTTACACTCTTTTGAAGTGAATACGAGGTATACATGACACTTCGCAATGAATATTATATCTTATCACGAAACATATAAATGAGATGTGATATCGCGATATAAGTAGCATTAGAACTCTTTTGCTACGATAGGTAGACATCTGCAAACGCTATTTCCTAGCAAGCAATAGTCGCATTTACATTCATTCGAAGTGAATACGTGGTATACATGACACTTCGCAATGATTATTATATCTTATCACGAAACATAGAAATGAGATGCGATATCGCGATTTATGTAGCATTAGAACTCTCTTGCTACGATACGTAGACTTCTGCAAACGCTATTTCCTAGCAAGCAATAGTCGCATTTAATTCTTTTGAAGTGAATAGGAGGTATACATGACACTTCGCAATGAATATTATATCTTATCATGAAACATAGAAGAGAGATGCGATATCGCGTTTTAAGAAGCATTAGAACGCTATTGCTACGATGCGTAGACATCTACAAACGCTATTTCCTAGCAAGCAATAGTCGCATTGGCATTCTTTTGAAGTGAATACGAGGTATACATGACACTTCGCAATGAATATTATATCTTATCATGAAGCAAAGAAATGAGATGCGATATCGCGTTCTGAGAAGCATTAGAACGCTATTGCTACGATGCGTAGACATCTGCAAACGCTATTTCCTAGCAAGCAATAGTCGCATTGACATTCTTTTGAAGTGAATACGAGGTATACATGACACTTCGCAATGAATATTATATCTTATCATGAAGCATAGAAATGAGATACGATATCGCGTTCTGAGAAGCATTAGAACTCTATTGCTACGTTACGTAGACATCTGCAAATGCTATTTCCGAGCAAGGAAGATTCGCATTTACATTCTTTGGAAGTGAATACGAGGTATACATGACACTTCGCAATGAATATTATATCTTATCACGAAACATATAAATGAGATGTGATATCGCGGTATAAGTTGCATTAGAACGCTATTGCTACGATGAGTAGACATCTGCAAACGTTATTTCCTAGCAAGCAATAGTCGCATTGACATTCTTTTGTAGTGAATACGAGGTATACATGACACTTCGCAATGAATATTATATCTTATCATGAAGCATAGAAATGAGATACGATATCGCGTTCTGAGAAGCATTAGAACTCTATTGCTACGTTACGTAGACATCTGCAAATGCTTTTTCCGAGCAAGGAAGATTCGCATTTACATTCTTTGGAAGTGAATACGAGGTATACATGACACTTCGCAATGAATATTATATCTTATCACGAAACATATAAATGAGATGTGATATCGCGGTATAAGTTGCATTAGAACGCTATTGCTACGATGAGTAGACATCTGCAAACGTTATTTCCTAGCAAGCAATAGTCGCATTTACATTCTTTTGAAGTGAATACGAGGTATACATGACACTTCGCAATGAATATTATATCTTATCACGAAACATATAAATGAGATGTGATATCGCGATATAAGTAGCATTAGAACTCTATTGCTACTTTAGGTAGACATCTGCAAACGCTATTTCCTAGCAAGCAATAGTCGCATTTACACTCTTTTGAAGTGAATACGAGGTATACATGACACTTCGCAATGAATATTATATCTTATCACGAAACATATAAATGAGATGTGATATCGCGATATAAGTAGCATTAGAACTCTTTTGCTACGATAGGTAGACATCTGCAAACGCTATTTCCTAGCAAGCAATAGTCGCATTTACATTCATTCGAAGTGAATACGTGGTATACATGACACTTCGCAATGATTATTATATCTTATCACGAAACATAGAAATGAGATGCGATATCGCGATTTATGTAGCATTAGAACTCTCTTGCTACGATACGTAGACTTCTGCAAACGCTATTTCCTAGCAAGCAATAGTCGCATTTAATTCTTTTGAAGTGAATAGGAGGTATACATGACACTTCGCAATGAATATTATATCTTATCATGAAACATAGAAGAGAGATGCGATATCGCGTTTTAAGAAGCATTAGAACGCTATTGCTACGATGCGTAGACATCTACAAACGCTATTTCCTAGCAAGCAATAGTCGCATTGGCATTCTTTTGAAGTGAATACGAGGTATACATGACACTTCGCAATGAATATTATATCTTATCATGAAGCAAAGAAATGAGATGCGATATCGCGTTCTGAGAAGCATTAGAACGCTATTGCTACGATGCGTAGACATCTGCAAACGCTATTTCCTAGCAAGCAATAGTCGCATTGACATTCTTTTGAAGTGAATACGAGGTATACATGACACTTCGCAATGAATATTATATCTTATCATGAAGCATAGAAATGAGATACGATATCGCGTTCTGAGAAGCATTAGAACTCTATTGCTACGTTACGTAGACATCTGCAAATGCTATTTCCGAGCAAGGAAGATTCGCATTTACATTCTTTGGAAGTGAATACGAGGTATACATGACACTTCGCAATGAATATTATATCTTATCACGAAACATATAAATGAGATGTGATATCGCGGTATAAGTTGCATTAGAACGCTATTGCTACGATGAGTAGACATCTGCAAACGTTATTTCCTAGCAAGCAATAGTCGCATTGACATTCTTTTGTAGTGAATACGAGGTATACATGACACTTCGCAATGAATATTATATCTTATCATGAAGCATAGAAATGAGATACGATATCGCGTTCTGAGAAGCATTAGAACTCTATTGCTACGTTACGTAGACATCTGCAAATGCTTTTTCCGAGCAAGGAAGATTCGCATTTACATTCTTTGGAAGTGAATACGAGGTATACATGACACTTCGCAATGAATATTATATCTTATCACGAAACATATAAATGAGATGTGATATCGCGGTATAAGTTGCATTAGAACGCTATTGCTACGATGAGTAGACATCTGCAAACGTTATTTCCTAGCAAGCAATAGTCGCATTTACATTCTTTTGTAGTGAATACGAGGTATACATGACACTTCGCAATGAATATTATATCTTATCACGAAACATAGAAATGAGATGCGATATCGCGATTTAAGTAGCATTAGCACTCTATTGCTACGATACGTAGACATCTGAATACGCTATTTCCTAGCAAGGAAGTGTCGCATTGACATTCTCTTGAAGTGAATACGAGGTATACATGACACTTCGCAATGAATATTCTATCTTATCATGAAGCATAGAAATGAGATGCGATATCGCGTTCTGAGAAGCATAAGAACTCTATTGCTACGTAAAGTAGACATCTGCAAACGCTATTTCCGAGCAAGGAAGATTCACATTTACATTCTTTTGAAGTGAATACGAGGTATACATGACACTTCGCAATGAATATTATATGTTATCACGAAACATAGAAATGAGATGCGATATCGCGATTTAAGTAGCATTAGAACTCTACTGCTACGAAACGTAGACATCTGCAAACACTATTTCCTAGCAAGCAATAGTCGCATTTAATTCTTTTGAAGTGAACAGGAGGTATACATGACACTTCGCAATGAATATTATATCCTATCATGAAACATAGAAGAGAGATGCGATATCGCGTTTTAAGAAGCATTAGAACGCTATTGCTACGACGCGTAAACATCTGCAAACGCTATTTCCTAGCAAGAAATAGTCGCATTTACATTCTCTTGAAGTGAATACGAGGTATACATGACACTTCGCAATGAATATTATATCTTATCACGAAACATATAAATGAGATGTGATATCGCGATATAAGTAGCATTAGAACGCTATTGCTACGATGCGTAGACATCTGCAAACGTTATTTCCTAGCAAGCAATAGTCGCATTTACATTCTTTTGTAGTGAATACGAGGTATACATGACACTTCGCAATGAATATTATATCTTATCATGAAACATAGAAGAGAGATGCGATATCGCGTTCTGAGAAGCATTAGAACTCTATTGCTACGTTACGTAGACATCTGCAAATGCTATTTCCTAGCAAGGAAGATTCGCATTTACATTCTTTTGAAGTGAATACGAGGTATACATGACACTTCGCAATGAATATTATATCTTATCACGAAACATATAAATGAGATGTGATATCGCGATATAAGTAGCATTAGAACGCTATTGCTACGATGCATAGACATCTGCAAACGTTATTTCCTAGCAAGCAATAGTCGCATTTACATTCTTTTGTAGTGAATACGAGGTATACATGACACTTCGCAATGAATATTATATTTTATCACGAAACATAGAAATGAGATGCGATATCGCGATTTAAGTAGCATTAGAACTCTATTGCTACGATACGTAGGCATCTGCAAACGCTATTTCCTAGCAAGCAATAGTCGCATTTAATTCTTTTGAAGTGAATAGGAGGTATACATGACACTTCGCAATGAATATTATATCTTATCATGAAACATAGAAGAGAGATGCGATATCGCGTTTTAAGAAGCATTGGAACGCTATTGCTACGATGCGTAGACATCTGCAAACGCTATTTCCTAGCAAGCAATAGTCGCATTGACATTCTTTTGAAGTGAATACGAGGTATACATGACACTTCGCAATGAATATTATATCTTATCATGAAGCATAGAAATGAGATGCGATATCGCGTTCTGAGAAGCATTAGAACTCTATTGCTACGTTACGTAGAAATCTGCAAACGCTATTTCCTAGCAAGCAATAGTCGCATTGACATTCTTTTGAAGTGAATACGAGGTATACATGACACTTCGCAATGAATATTATATCTTATCATGAAGCATAGAAATGAGATGCGATATCGCGTTCTGAGAAGCATTAGAACTCTATTGCTACGTTACGTAGACATCTGCAAACGCTATTTCCTAGCAAGCAATAGTCGCATTTAATTCTTTTGAAGTGAATAGGAGGTATACATGACACTTCGCAATGAATATTATATCTTATCACGAAACATAGAAATGAGATGCGATATCGCGATTTAAGTAGCATTAGAACTCTATTGCTACAATACGTAGACATCTGCAAACACTATTTCCTAGCAAGCAATAGTCGCATTTAATTCTGTTGAAGTGAATAGGAGGTATACATGACACTTCGCAATGAATATTATATCCTATCATGAAACATAGAAGAGAGATGCGATATCGCGTTTCAAGAAGCATTAGAACGCTATTGCTACGATGCGTAGACATCTGCAAATGCTATTTCCTAGCAAGCAATAGTCGCATTTACACTCTTTTGAAGCGAATACGAGGTATACATGACACTTCGAAATGAATATTATATCTTATCACGAAGCATATAAATGAGATGTGATATCGCGATATAAGTAGCATTAGAACGCTATTGCTACGATGCGTAGACATCTGCAAACGTTATTTCCTAGCAAGCAATAGTCGCATTTACATTCTGTTGTAGTGAATACGAGGTATACATGACACTTCGCAAGGAATATTATATCTTATCACGAAACATAGAAATGAGATGCGATATCGCGATTTAAGTAGCATTAGAACTCTATTGCTACGATACGTAGACATCTGAATACGCTATTTCCTAGCAAGGAAGTGTCGCATTGACATTCTTTTGAAGTGAATACGAGGTATGCATGACACTTCGCAATGAATATTCTATCTTATCATGAAGCATAGAAATGAGATGCGATATCGCATTCTGAGAAGCATAAGAACTCTATTGCTACGTTACGTAGACATCTGCAAACGCTATTTCCGAGCAAGGAAGATTCGCATTTACATTCTTTTGAAGTGAATACGAGGCATACATGACACTTCGCAATGAATATTATATCTTATCACGAAACATAGAAATGAGATGCGATATCGCGATTTAAGTAGCATTAGAACTCTATTGCTACGATACGTAGACATCTGCAAACACTATTTCCTAGCAAGCAATAGTCGCATTTAATTCTTTTGAAGTGAATAGGAGGTATACCTGACACTTCGCAATGAATATTATATCTTATCATGAAACATAGAGGAGAGATGCGATATCGCGTTTTAAGAAGCATTAGAACGCTATTGCTACGATGCGTAGACATCTGCAAACGCTATTTCCTAGCAAGCAATAGTCGCATTTACATTCTTTTGAAGTGAATACGAGGTATACATGACACTTCGCAATGAATATTATATCTTATCACGAAACATATAAATGAGATGTGATATCGCGATATAAGTAGCATTAGAACGCTATTGCTACGATGCGTAGACATCTCCAAACGCTATTTCCTAGCAAGCAATAGTCGCATTTAATTCTTTTGAAGTGAATAGGAGGTATACATGACACTTCGCAATGAATATTATATCTTATCATGAAACATAGAAGAGAGATGCGATATCGCGTTTTAAGAAGCATTGGAACGCTATTGCTACGATGCGTAGACATCTGCAAACGCTATTTCCTAGCAAGCAATAGTCTCATTGACATTCTTTTGAAGTGAATACGAGGTATACATGACACTTCGCAATGAATATTATATCTTATCATGAAGCATAGAAATGAGATGCGATATCGCGTTCTGAGAAGCATTAGAACTCTATTGCTACGTTACGTAGACATCTGCAAACGCTATTTCCTAGCAAGCAATAGTCGCATTGACATTCTTTTGAAGTGAATACGAGGTATACATGACACTTCGCAATGAATATTATATCTTATCATGAAGCATAGAAATGAGATGCGATATCGCGTTCTGAGAAGCATTAGAACTCTATTGCTACGTTACGTAGACATCTGCAAACGCTATTTCCTAGCAAGCAATAGTCGCATTTAATTCTTTTGAAGTGAATAGGAGGTATACATGACACTTCGCAATGAATATTATATCTTATCACGAAACATAGAAATGAGATGCGATATCGCGATTTAAGTAGCATTAGAACTCTATTGCTACAATACGTAGACATCTGCAAACACTATTTCCTAGCAAGCAATAGTCGCATTTAATTCTGTTGAAGTGAATAGGAGGTATACATGACACTTCGCAATGAATATTATATCCTATCATGAAACATAGAAGAGAGATGCGATATCGCGTTTCAAGAAGCATTAGAACGCTATTGCTACGATGCGTAGACATCTGCAAATGCTATTTCCTAGCAAGCAATAGTCGCATTTACACTCTTTTGAAGCGAATACGAGGTATACATGACACTTCGAAATGAATATTATATCTTATCACGAAGCATATAAATGAGATGTGATATCGCGATATAAGTAGCATTAGAACGCTATTGCTACGATGCGTAGACATCTGCAAACGTTATTTCCTAGCAAGCAATAGTCGCATTTACATTCTGTTGTAGTGAATACGAGGTATACATGACACTTCGCAAGGAATATTATATCTTATCACGAAACATAGAAATGAGATGCGATATCGCGATTTAAGTAGCATTAGAACTCTATTGCTACGATACGTAGACATCTGAATACGCTATTTCCTAGCAAGGAAGTGTCGCATTGACATTCTTTTGAAGTGAATACGAGGTATGCATGACACTTCGCAATGAATATTCTATCTTATCATGAAGCATAGAAATGAGATGCGATATCGCATTCTGAGAAGCATAAGAACTCTATTGCTACGTTACGTAGACATCTGCAAACGCTATTTCCGAGCAAGGAAGATTCGCATTTACATTCTTTTGAAGTGAATACGAGGCATACATGACACTTCGCAATGAATATTATATCTTATCACGAAACATAGAAATGAGATGCGATATCGCGATTTAAGTAGCATTAGAACTCTATTGCTACGATACGTAGACATCTGCAAACACTATTTCCTAGCAAGCAATAGTCGCATTTAATTCTTTTGAAGTGAATAGGAGGTATACCTGACACTTCGCAATGAATATTATATCTTATCATGAAACATAGAGGAGAGATGCGATATCGCGTTTTAAGAAGCATTAGAACGCTATTGCTACGATGCGTAGACATCTGCAAACGCTATTTCCTAGCAAGCAATAGTCGCATTTACATTCTTTTGAAGTGAATACGAGGTATACATGACACTTCGCAATGAATATTATATCTTATCACGAAACATATAAATGAGATGTGATATCGCGATATAAGTAGCATTAGAACGCTATTGCTACGATGCGTAGACATCTCCAAACGCTATTTCCTAGCAAGCAATAGTCGCATTTAATTCTTTTGAAGTGAATAGGAGGTATACATGACACTTCGCAATGAATATTATATCTTATCATGAAACATAGAAGAGAGATGCGATATCGCGTTTTAAGAAGCATTGGAACGCTATTGCTACGATGCGTAGACATCTGCAAACGCTATTTCCTAGCAAGCAATAGTCGCATTGACATTCTTTTGAAGTGAATACGAGGTATACATGACACTTCGCAATGAATATTATATCTTATCATGAAGCATAGAAATGAGATGCGATATCGCGTTCTGAGAAGCATTAGAACTCTATTGCTACGTTACGTAGACATCTGCAAACGCTATTTCCTAGCAAGCAATAGTCGCATTGACATTCTTTTGAAGTGAATACGAGGTATACATGACACTTCGCAATGAATATTATATCTTATCATGAAGCATAGAAATGAGATGCGATATCGCGTTCTGAGAAGCATTAGAACTCTATTGCTACGTTACGTAGACATCTGCAAACGCTATTTCCTAGCAAGCAATAGTCGCATTTAATTCTTTTGAAGTGAATAGGAGGTATACATGACACTTCGCAATGAATATTATATCTTATCACGAAACATAGAAATGAGATGCGATATCGCGATTTAAGTAGCATTAGAACTCTATTGCTACAATACGTAGACATCTGCAAACACTATTTCCTAGCAAGCAATAGTCGCATTTAATTCTGTTGAAGTGAATAGGAGGTATACATGACACTTCGCAATGAATATTATATCCTATCATGAAACATAGAAGAGAGATGCGATATCGCGTTTCAAGAAGCATTAGAACGCTATTGCTACGATGCGTAGACATCTGCAAATGCTATTTCCTAGCAAGCAATAGTCGCATTTACACTCTTTTGAAGCGAATACGAGGTATACATGACACTTCGAAATGAATATTATATCTTATCACGAAGCATATAAATGAGATGTGATATCGCGATATAAGTAGCATTAGAACGCTATTGCTACGATGCGTAGACATCTGCAAACGTTATTTCCTAGCAAGCAATAGTCGCATTTACATTCTGTTGTAGTGAATACGAGGTATACATGACACTTCGCAAGGAATATTATATCTTATCACGAAACATAGAAATGAGATGCGATATCGCGATTTAAGTAGCATTAGAACTCTATTGCTACGATACGTAGACATCTGAATACGCTATTTCCTAGCAAGGAAGTGTCGCATTGACATTCTTTTGAAGTGAATACGAGGTATGCATGACACTTCGCAATGAATATTCTATCTTATCATGAAGCATAGAAATGAGATGCGATATCGCATTCTGAGAAGCATAAGAACTCTATTGCTACGTTACGTAGACATCTGCAAACGCTATTTCCGAGCAAGGAAGATTCGCATTTACATTCTTTTGAAGTGAATACGAGGCATACATGACACTTCGCAATGAATATTATATCTTATCACGAAACATAGAAATGAGATGCGATATCGCGATTTAAGTAGCATTAGAACTCTATTGCTACGATACGTAGACATCTGCAAACACTATTTCCTAGCAAGCAATAGTCGCATTTAATTCTTTTGAAGTGAATAGGAGGTATACCTGACACTTCGCAATGAATATTATATCTTATCATGAAACATAGAGGAGAGATGCGATATCGCGTTTTAAGAAGCATTAGAACGCTATTGCTACGATGCGTAGACATCTGCAAACGCTATTTCCTAGCAAGCAATAGTCGCATTTACATTCTTTTGAAGTGAATACGAGGTATACATGACACTTCGCAATGAATATTATATCTTATCACGAAACATATAAATGAGATGTGATATCGCGATATAAGTAGCATTAGAACGCTATTGCTACGATGCGTAGACATCTCCAAACGCTATTTCCTAGCAAGCAATAGTCTCATTTACATTCTTTTGAAGTGAATACGAGGTATACATGACACTTCGCAATGAATATTATATCTTATCACGAAACATAGAAATGAGATGCGATATCGCGATTTAAGTAGCATTAGAACTCTATTGCTACGATACGTAGACATCTGAATACGCTATTTCCTAGCAAGGAAGTGTTGCATTGACATTCTTTTGAAGTGAATACGAGGTATACATGACACTTCGCAATGAATATTCTATCTTATCATGAAGCATAGAAATGAGATGCGATATCGCGTTCTGAGAAGCATTAGAACTCTATTTCTACGATACGTAGACATCTGCAAACACTATTTCCTAGCAAGCAATAGTCGCATTTAATTCTTTTGAAGTGAATAGGAGGTATACATGACACTTCGCAATGAATATTATATCTTATCACGAAACATAGAAATGAGATGCGATATCGCGATTTAAGTAGTATTAGAACTCTATTGCTACGATACGTAGACATCTGCAAACACTATTTCCTAGCAAGCAATAGTCGCATTTAATTCTTTTGAAGTGAATAGGAGGTATACCTGACACTTCGCAATGAATATTATATCTTATCATGAAACATAGAGGTGAGATGCGATATCGCGTTTTAAGAAGCATTAGAACGCTATTGCTACGATGCGTAGACATCTGCAAACGCTATTTCCTAGCAAGCAATAGTCGCATTTACATTCTTTTGAAGTGAATAGGAGGTATACATGACACTTCGCAATGAATATTATATCCTATCATGAAACATAGAAGAGAGATGCGATATCGCGTTTTAAGAAGCATTAGAACGCTATTGCTACGATGCGTAGGCATCTGCAAACGCTATTTCCTAGCAAGAAATAGTCGCATTTACATTCTTTTGAAGTAAATACGAGGTATACATGACACTTCGCAATGAATATTATATCTTATCGCGAAACATAGAAATGAGATGCGATATCGCGATTTAAGTAGCATTAGAACGCTATTGCTACGATGCGTAGACATCTGCAAACGTTATTTCCTAGCAAGCAATAGTCGCATTTACATTCTTTTGTAGTGAATACGAGGTATACATGACACTTCGCAATGAATATTATATTTTATCACGAAACATAGAAATGAGATGCGATATCGCGATTTAAGTAGCATTAGAACTCTATTGCTACGATACGTAGGCATCTGCAAACGCTATTTCCTAGCAAGCAATAGTCGCATTTAATTCTTTTGAAGTGAATAGGAGGTATACATGACACTTCGCAATGAATATTATATCTTATCATGAAACATAGAAGAGAGATGCGATATCGCGTTTTAAGAAGCATTGGAACGCTATTGCTACGATGCGTAGACATCTGCAAACGCTATTTCCTAGCAAGCAATAGTCGCATTGACATTCTTTTGAAGTGAATACGAGGTATACATGACACTTCGCAATGAATATTATATCTTATCATGAAGCATAGAAATGAGATGCGATATCGCGTTCTGAGAAGCATTAGAACTCTATTGCTACGTTACGTAGACATCTGCAAACGCTATTTCCTAGCAAGCAATAGTCGCATTGACATTCTTTTGAAGTGAATACGAGGTATACATGACACTTCGCAATGAATATTATATCTTATCATGAAGCATAGAAATGAGATGCGATATCGCGTTCTGAGAAGCATTAGAACTCTATTGCTACGTTACGTAGACATCTGCAAACGCTATTTCCTAGCAAGCAATAGTCGCATTTAATTCTTTTGAAGTGAATAGGAGGTATACATGACACTTCGCAATGAATATTATATCTTATCACGAAACATAGAAATGAGATGCGATATCGCGATTTAAGTAGCATTAGAACTCTATTGCTACAATACGTAGACATCTGCAAACACTATTTCCTAGCAAGCAATAGTCGCATTTAATTCTGTTGAAGTGAATAGGAGGTATACATGACACTTCGCAATGAATATTATATCCTATCATGAAACATAGAAGAGAGATGCGATATCGCGTTTTAAGAAGCATTAGAACGCTATTGCTACGATGCGTAGACATCTGCAAACGCTATTTCCTAGCAAGCAATAGTCGCATTTACACTCTTTTGAAGCGAATACGAGGTATACATGACACTTCGAAATGAATATTATATCTTATCACGAAACATATAAATGAGATGTGATATCGCGATATAAGTAGCATTAGAACGCTATTGCTACGATGCGTAGACATCTGCAAACGTTATTTCCTAGCAAGCAATAGTCGCATTTACATTCTGTTGTAGTGAATACGAGGTATACATGACACTTCGCAAGGAATATTATATCTTATCACGAAACATAGAAATGAGATGCGATATCGCGATTTAAGTAGCATTAGAACTCTATTGCTACGATACGTAGACATCTGAATACGCTATTTCCTAGCAAGGAAGTGTCGCATTGACATTCTTTTGAAGTGAATACGAGGTATGCATGACACTTCGCAATGAATATTCTATCTTATCATGAAGCATAGAAATGAGATGCGATATCGCATTCTGAGAAGCATAAGAACTCTATTGCTACGTTACGTAGACATCTGCAAACGCTATTTCCGAGCAAGGAAGATTCGCATTTACATTCTTTTGAAGTGAATACGAGGTATACATGACACTTCGCAATGAATATTATATCTTATCACGAAACATAGAAATGAGATGCGATATCGCGATTTAAGTAGCATTAGAACTCTATTGCTACGATACGTAGACATCTGCAAACACTATTTCCTAGCAAGCAATAGTCGCATTTAATTCTTTTGAAGTGAATAGGAGGTATACCTGACACTTCGCAATGAATATTATATCTTATCATGAAACATAGAGGAGAGATGCAATATCGCGTTTTAAGAAGCATTAGAACGCTATTGCTACGATGCGTAGACATCTGCAAACGTTATTTCCTAGCAAGCAATAGTCGCATTTACATTCTTTTGTAGTGAATACGAGGTATACATGACACTTCGCAATGAATATTATATCTTATCACGAAACATAGAAATGAGATGTGATATCGCGGTATAAGTTGCATTAGAACGCTATTGCTACGATGAGTAGACATCTGCAAACGTTATTTCCTAGCAAGCAATAGTCGCATTTACATTCTTTTGTAGTGAATACGAGGTATACATGACACTTCGCAATGAATATTATATCTTATCACGAAACATAGAAATGAGATGCGATATCGCGATTTAAGTAGTATTAGAACTCTATTGCTACGATACGTAGACATCTGCAAACACTATTTCCTAGCAAGAAATAGTCGCATTTACATTCTTTTGAAGTGAATACGAGGTATACATGACACTTCGCAATGAATATTATATCTTATCACGAAAAATATAAATGAGATGTGATATCGCGATATAAGTAGCATTAGAACTCTATTGCTACGATAGGTAGACAGCTGCAAACGCTATTTCCTAGCAAGCAATAGTCGCATTTACATTCTTTTGAAGTGAATACGAGGTATACATGACACTTCGCAATGAATATTATATCTTATCATGAAACATAGAGGAGAGATGCGATATCGCGTTTTAAGAAGCATTAGAACGCTATTGCTACGATGCGTAGACATCTGCAAACGCTATTTCCTAGCAAGCAATAGTCGCATTTACATTCTTTTGAAGTGAATACGAGGTATACATGACACTTCGCAATGAATATTATATCTTATCACGAAACATAGAAATGAGGTGCGATATCGCGATTTAAGTAGCATTAGAACTCTATTGCTACGATACGTAGACATCTGAATACGCTATTTCCTAGCAAGGAAGTGTCGCATTGACATTCTCTTGAAGTGAATACGAGGTATACATGACACTTCGCAATGAATATTCTATCTTATCATGAAGCATAGAAATGAGATGCGATATCGCGTTCTGAGAAGCATAAGAACTCTATTGCTACGATACGTAGACATCTGAATACGCTATTTCCTAGCAAGGAAGTGTTGCATTGACATTCTTTTGAAGTGAATACGAGGTATACATGACACTTCGCAATGAATATTCTATCTTATCATGAAGCATAGAAATGAGATGCGATATCGCGTTCTGAGAAGCATTAGAACCCTATTGCTACGATAGGTAGACATCTGCAAACGCTATTTCCAAGCAAGCAATAGTCGCATTTACACCCTTCTGAAGTGAATACGAGGTATACATGACACTTCGCAATGAATATTATATCTTATCACGAAACATATAAATGAGATGTGATATCGCGATATAAGTTGCATCAGAACGCTATTGCTACGATGCGTAGACATCTGCAAACGTTATTTCCTAGCAAGCAATAGTCGCATTTACATTCTTTTGTAGTGAATACGAGGTATACATGACACTTCGCAATGAATATTATATCTTATCACGAAACATAGAAATGAGATGCGATATCGCGATTTAAGTAGCATTAGAACTCTATTGCTACGATACGTAGACATCTGCAAACACTATTTCCTAGCAAGCAATAGTCGCATTTAATTCTTTTGAAGTGAATAGGAGGTATACCTGACACTTCGCAATGAATATTATATCTTATCATGAAACATAGAGGAGAGATGCGATATCGCGTTTTAAGAAGCATTAGAACGCTATTGCTACGATGCGTAGACATCTGCAAACGCTATTTCCTAGCAAGCAATAGTCGCATTTACATTCTTTTGAAGTGAATACGAGGTATACATGACACTTCGCAATGAATATTATATCTTATCACGAAACATATAAATGAGATGTGATATCGCGATATAAGTAGCATTAGAACGCTATTGCTACGATGCGTAGACATCTCCAAACGCTATTTCCTAGCAAGCAATAGTCTCATTTACATTCTTTTGAAGTGAATACGAGGTATACATGACACTTCGCAATGAATATTATATCTTATCACGAAACATAGAAATGAGATGCGATATCGCGATTTAAGTAGCATTAGAACTCTATTGCTACGATACGTAGACATCTGAATACGCTATTTCCTAGCAAGGAAGTGTTGCATTGACATTCTTTTGAAGTGAATACGAGGTATACATGACACTTCGCAATGAATATTCTATCTTATCATGAAGCATAGAAATGAGATGCGATATCGCGTTCTGAGAAGCATTAGAACTCTATTTCTACGATACGTAGACATCTGCAAACACTATTTCCTAGCAAGCAATAGTCGCATTTAATTCTTTTGAAGTGAATAGGAGGTATACATGACACTTCGCAATGAATATTATATCTTATCACGAAACATAGAAATGAGATGCGATATCGCGATTTAAGTAGTATTAGAACTCTATTGCTACGATACGTAGACATCTGCAAACACTATTTCCTAGCAAGCAATAGTCGCATTTAATTCTTTTGAAGTGAATAGGAGGTATACCTGACACTTCGCAATGAATATTATATCTTATCATGAAACATAGAGGTGAGATGCGATATCGCGTTTTAAGAAGCATTAGAACGCTATTGCTACGCTCCGTAGACATCTGCAAACGCTATTTCCTAGCAAGCAATAGTCGCATTTACATTCTTTTGAAGTGAATAGGAGGTATACATGACACTTCGCAATGAATATTATATCCTATCATGAAACATAGAAGAGAGATGCGATATCGCGTTTTAAGAAGCATTAGAACGCTATTGCTACGATGCGTAGGCATCTGCAAACGCTATTTCCTAGCAAGAAATAGTCGCATTTACATTCTTTTGAAGTAAATACGAGGTATACATGACACTTCGCAATGAATATTATATCTTATCGCGAAACATAGAAATGAGATGCGATATCGCGATTTAAGTAGCATTAGAACTCTATTGCTACGATACGTAGACATCTGAATACGCTATTTCCTAGCAAGGAAGTGTTGCAATGACATTCTTTTGAAGTGAATACGAGGTATACATGAGACTTCGCAATGAATATTCTATCTTATCACGAAACATAGAAATGAGATGCGATATCGCGATTTAAGTAGCATTAGAACTCTATTGCTACGATACGTAGACGTCTGCAAACACTATTTCCTAGCAAGCAATAGTCGCATTTAATTCTTTTGAAGTGAATAGGAGGTATACATGACACTTCGCAATGAATATTATATCTTATCATGAAACATAGAGGAGAGATGCGATATTGCGTTTTAAAAAGCATTAGAACGCTATTGCTACGATGCGTAGGCATCTGCAAACGCTATTTCCTTGCAAGCAATAGTCGCATTTACACACTTCTGAAGTGAATACGAGGTATACATGACACTTCGCAATGAATATTATATCTTATCACGAAACATATAAATGAGATGTGATATCGCGATATAAGTAGCATTAGAACTCTATTGCTACGATAGGTAGACATCTGCAAACGCTATTTCCAAGCAAGCAATAGTCGCATTTACACCCTTCTGAAGTGAATACGAGGTATACATGTCACTTCGCAATGAATATTATATCTTATCACGAAACATATAAATGAGATGTGATATCGCGATATAAGTTGCATCAGAACGCTATTGCTACGATGCGTAGACATCTGCAAACGTTATTTCCTAGCAAGCAATAGTCGCATTTACATTCTTTTGTAGTGAATACGAGGTATACATGACACTTCGCAATGAATATTATATCTTATCACGAAACATAGAAATGAGATGCGATATCGCGATTTAAGTAGCATTAGAACTCTATTGCTACGATACGTAGACATCTGAATACGCTATTTCCTAGCAAGGAAGTGTTGCATTGACATTCTTTTGAAGTGAATACGAGGTATACATGACACTTCGCAATGAATATTCTATCTTATCATGAAGCATAGAAATGAGATGCGATATCGCGTTCTGAGAAGCATTAGAACCCTATTGCTACGTTACGTAGGCATCTGCAAACGCTATTTCCGAGCAAGGAAGATTCGCATTTACATTCTTTTGAAGTGAATACGAGGTATACATGACACTTCGCAATGAATATTATATCTTATCACGAAACATAGAAATGAGGTGCGATATCGCGATTTAAGTAGCATTAGAACTCTATTGCTACGATACGTAGACATCTGAATACGCTATTTCCTAGCAAGGAAGTGTCGCATTGACATTCTCTTGAAGTGAATACGAGGTATACATGACACTTCGCAATGAATATTCTATCTTATCATGAAGCATAGAAATGAGATGCGATATCGCGTTCTGAGAAGCATAAGAACTCTATTGCTACGATACGTAGACATCTGAATACGCTATTTCCTAGCAAGGAAGTGTTGCATTGACATTCTTTTGAAGTGAATACGAGGTATACATGACACTTCGCAATGAATATTCTATCTTATCATGAAGCATAGAAATGAGATGCGATATCGCGTTCTGAGAAGCATTAGAACCCTATTGCTACGATAGGTAGACATCTGCAAACGCTATTTCCAAGCAAGCAATAGTCGCATTTACACCCTTCTGAAGTGAATACGAGGTATACATGACACTTCGCAATGAATATTATATCTTATCACGAAACATATAAATGAGATGTGATATCGCGATATAAGTTGCATCAGAACGCTATTGCTACGATGCGTAGACATCTGCAAACGTTATTTCCTAGCAAGCAATAGTCGCATTTACATTCTTTTGTAGTGAATACGAGGTATACATGACACTTCGCAATGAATATTATATCTTATCACGAAACATAGAAATGAGATGCGATATCGCGATTTAAGTAGCATTAGAACTCTATTGCTACGATACGTAGACATCTGAATACGCTATTTCCTAGCAAGGAAGTGTTGCATTGACATTCTTTTGAAGTGAATACGAGGTATACATGACACTTCGCAATGAATATTCTATCTTATCATGAAGCATAGAAATGAGATGCGATATCGCGTTCTGAGAAGCATTAGAACCCTATTGCTACGTTACGTAGGCATCTGCAAACGCTATTTCCGAGCAAGGAAGATTCGCATTTACATTCTTTTGAAGTGAATACGAGGTATACATGACACTTCGCAATGAATATTATATCTTATCACGAAACATAGAAATGAGGTGCGATATCGCGATTTAAGTAGCATTAGAACTCTATTGCTACGATACGTAGACATCTGAATACGCTATTTCCTAGCAAGGAAGTGTCGCATTGACATTCTCTTGAAGTGAATACGAGGTATACATGACACTTCGCAATGAATATTCTATCTTATCATGAAGCATAGAAATGAGATGCGATATCGCGTTCTGAGAAGCATAAGAACTCTATTGCTACGATACGTAGACATCTGAATACGCTATTTCCTAGCAAGGAAGTGTTGCATTGACATTCTTTTGAAGTGAATACGAGGTATACATGACACTTCGCAATGAATATTCTATCTTATCATGAAGCATAGAAATGAGATGCGATATCGCGTTCTGAGAAGCATTAGAACTCTATTTCTACGATACGTAGACATCTGCAAACACTATTTCCTAGCAAGCAATAGTCGCATTTAATTCTTTTGAAGTGAATAGGAGGTATACATGACACTTCGCAATGAATATTATATCTTATCACGAAACATAGAAATGAGATGCGATATCGCGATTTAAGTAGCATTAGAACTCTATTGCTACGATACGTAGACATCTGCAAACACTATTTCCTAGCAAGCAATAGTCGCATTTAATTCTTTTGAAGTGAATAGGAGGTATACATGACACTTCGCAATGAATATTATATCCTACCATGAAACATAGAAGAGAGATGCGATATCGCGTTTTAAGAAGCATTAGAACGCTATTGCTACGATGCGTAGACATCTGCAAACGCTATTTCCTAGCGAGCATTAGTCGCATTTACATTCTTTTGAAGTGAATACGAGGTATACATGACACTTCGCAATGAATATTATATCTTATCACGAAACATATAAATGAGATGTGATATCGCGATATAAGTAGCATCAGAACTCTATTGCTACTTTAGGTAGACATCTGCAAACGCTATTTCCTAGCAAGCAATAGTCGCATTTACACTCTTTTGAAGTGAATACGAGGTATACATGACACTTCGCCATGAATATTATATCTTATCACGAAACATATAAATGAGATGTGATATCGCGATATAAGTAGCATTAGAACTCTTTTGCTACGATAGGTAGACATGTGCAAACGCTATTTCCTAGCAAGCAATAGTCGCATTTACATTCATTCGAAGTGAATACGTGGTATACATGACACTTCGCAATGATTATTATATCTTATCACGAAACATAGAAATGAGATGCGATATCGCGATTTATGTAGCATTAGAACTCTATTGCTACAATACGTAGACTTCTGCAAACGCTATTTCCTAGCAAGCAATAGTCGCATTTAATTCTTTTGAAGTGAATAGGAGGTATACATGACACTTCGCAATGAATATTATATCTTATCATGAAACATAGAAGAGAGATGCGATATCGCGTTTTAAGAAGCATTAGAACGCTATTGCTACGATGCGTAGACATCTACAAACGCTATTTCCTAGCAAGCAATAGTCGCATTGGCATTCTTTTGAAGTGAATACGAGGTATACATGACACTTCGCAATGAATATTATATCTTATCATGAAGCAAAGAAATGAGATGCGATATCGCGTTCTGAGAAGCATTAGAACGCTATTGCTACGATGCGTAGACATCTGCAAACGCTATTTCCTAGCAAGCAATAGTCGCATTGACATTCTTTTGAAGTGAATACGAGGTATACATGACACTTCGCAATGAATATTATATCTTATCATGAAGCATAGAAATGAGATACGATATCGCGTTCTGAGAAGCATAAGAACTCTATTGCTACGTTACGTAGACATCTGCAAATGCTATTTCCGAGCAAGGAAGATTCGCATTTACATTCTATGGAAGTGAATACGAGGTATACATGACACTTCGCAATGAATATTATATCTTATCACGAAACATATAAATGAGATGTGATATCGCGGTATAAGTTGCATTAGAACGCTATTGCTACGATGAGTAGACATCTGCAAACGTTATTTCCTAGCAAGCAATAGTCGCATTTACATTCTTTTGTAGTGAATACGAGGTATACATGACACTTCGCAATGAATATTATATCTTATCACGAAACATAGAAATGAGATGCGATATCGCGATTTAAGTAGTATTAGAACTCTATTGCTACGATACGTAGACATCTGCAAACACTATTTCCTAGCAAGAAATAGTCGCATTTACATTCTTTTGAAGTGAATACGAGGTATACATGACACTTCGCAATGAATATTATATCTTATCACGAAAAATATAAATGAGATGTGATATCGCGATATAAGTAGCATTAGAACTCTATTGCTACGATAGGTAGACAGCTGCAAACGCTATTTCCTAGCAAGCAATAGTCGCATTTACACTCTTTTGAAGTGAATACGAGGTATACATGACACTTCGCAATGAATATTATATCTTATCACGAAACATATAAATGAGATGTGATATCGCGATATAAGTAGCATTAGAACGCTATTGCTACGATGCGTAGACATCTGCAAACGCTATTTCCTAGCAAGCAATAGTCGCATTTACATTCATTCGAAGTGAATACGAGGTATACATGACACTTCGCAATGAATATTATATCTTATCACGAAACATAGAAATGAAATGCGATATCGCGATTTAAGTAGCATTAGAACTCTATTTCTACGATACGTAGACATCTGCAAACGCTATTTCCTAGCAAGCAATAGTCGCATTTAATTCTTTTGATGTGAATAGGAGGTATACATGACACTTCGCAATGAATATTATATCTTATCATGAAACATAGAAGAGAGATGCGATATCGCGTTTTAAGAAGCATTAGAACGCTATTGCTACGATGCGTAGACATCTGCAAACGCTATTTCCTAGCAAGCAATAGTCGCATTGACATTCTTTTGAAGTGAATACGAGGTATACATGACACTTCGCAATGAATATTCTATCTTATCATGAAGCATAGAAATGAGATGCGATATCGCATTCTGAGAAGCATAAGAACTCTATTGCTACGTTACGTAGACATCTGCAAACGCTATTTCCGAGCAAGGAAGATTCGCATTTACATTCCTTTGAAGTGAATACGAGGTATACATGACACTTCGCAATGAATATTATATCTTATCACGAAACATAGAAATGAGATGCGATATCGCGATTTAAGTAGCATTAGAACTCTATTGCTACGATACGTAGACATCTGCAAACACTATTTCCTAGCAAGCAATAGTCGCATTTACATTCTTTTGAAGTGAATACGAGGTATACATGACACTTCGCAATGAATATTATATCTTATCACGAAACATATAAATGAGATGTGATATCGCGATATAAGTAGCATTAGAACGCTATTGCTACGATAGGTAGACATCTGCAAACGCTATTTCCTAGCAAGCAATAGTCGCATTTACACTCTTTTGAAGTGAATACGAGGTATACATGACACTTCGCAATGAATATTATATCTTATCACGAAACATATAAATGAGATGTGATATCGCGATATAAGTAGCATTAGAACGCTATTGCTACGATGCGTAGACATCTCCAAACGCTATTTCCTAGCAAGCAATAGTCTCATTTACATTCTTTTGAAGTGAATACGAGGTATACATGACACTTCGCAATGAATATTATATCTTATCACGAAACATAGAAATGAGATGCGATATCGCGATTTAAGTAGCATTAGAACTCTATTGCTACGATACGTAGACATCTGCAAACACTATTTCCTAGCAAGCAATAGTCGCATTTAATTCTTTTGAAGTGAATAGGAGGTATACCTGACACTTCGCAATGAATATTATATCTTATCATGATACATAGAGGAGAGATGCGATATCGCGTTTTAAGAAGCATTAGAACGCTATTGCTACGACGCGTAGACATCTGCAAACGCTATTTCCTAGCAAGCAATAGTCGCATTTATATTCTTTTGAAGTGAATACGAGGTATACATGACACTTCGCAATGAATACTATATCTTGTCACGAAACATATAAATGAGATGTGATATCGCGATATAAGTAGCACTAGAACGCTATTGCTACGATGCGTAGACATCTCCAAACGCTATTTCCTAGCAAGCAATAGTCTCATTTACATTCTATTGAAGTGAATACGAGGTATACATGACACTTCGCAATGAATATTATATCTTATCACGAAACATAGAAATGAGATGCGATATCGCGATTTAAGTAGCATTAGAACTCTATTGCTACGATACGTAGACATCTGAATACGCTATTTCCTAGCAAGGAAGTGTTGCATTGACATTCTTTTGAAGTGAATACGAGGTATACATGACACTTCGCAATGAATATTCTATCTTATCATGAAGCATAGAAATGAGATGCGATATCGCGTTCTGAGAAGCATTAGAACTCTATTTCTACGATACGTAGACATCTGCAAACACTATTTCCTAGCAAGCAATAGTCGCATTTAATTCTTCTGAAGTGAATAGGAGGTATACATGACACTTCGCAATGAATATTATATCTTATCACGAAACATAGGAATGAGATGCGATATCGCGATTTAAGTAGCATTAGAACTCTATTGCTACGATACGTAGACATCTGCAAACACTATTTCCTAGCAAGCAATAGTCGCATTTAATTCTTTTGAAGTGAATAGGAGGTATACATGACACTTCGCAATGAATATTATATCCTATCATGAAACGTAGAAGAGAGATGCGATATCGCGTTTTAAGAAGCATTAGAACGCTATTGCTACGATGCGTAGACATCTGCAAACGCTATTTCCTAGCAAGAAATAGTCGCATTTACATTCTTTGGAAGTGAATACGAGGTTTACATGACACTTCGCAATGAATATTATATCTTATCACGACACATAGAAATGAGATGCGATATCGCGATTTAAGTAGCATTAGAACTCTATTGCTACGATACGTAGACATCTGCAAACACTATTTCCTAGCAAGCAATAGTCGCATTTAATTCTTTTGAAGTGAATAGGAGGTATACCTGACACTTCGCAATGAATATTATATCCTATCATGAAACATAGAAGAGAGATGCGATATCGCGTTTTAAGAAGCATTAGAACGCTATTGCTACGATGCGTAGGCATCTGCAAACGCTATTTCCTAGCAAGAAATAGTCGCATTTACATTCATTTGAAGTGAATACGAGGTATACATGACACTTCGCAATGAATATTATATCTTATCGCGAAACATAGAAATGAGATGCGATATCGCGATTTAAGTAGCATTAGAACACTATTGCTACGATACGTAGACATCTGAATACGCTATTTCCTAGCAAGGAAGTGTTGCAATGACATTCTTTTGAAGTGAATACGTGGTATACATGAGACTTCGCAATGAATATTCTATCTTATCACGAAACATAGAAATGAGATGCGATATCGCGATTTAAGTAGCATTAGAACTCTATTGCTACGATACGTAGACGTCTGCAAACACTATTTCCTAGCAAGCAATAGTCGCATTTAATTCTTTTGAAGTGAATAGGAGGTATACATGACACTTCGCAATGAATATTATATCTTATCATGAAACATAGGGGAGAGATGCGATATTGCGTTTTAAGAAGCATTAGAACGCTATTGGTACGATGCGTAGGCATCTGCAAGCGCTATTTCCTTGCAAGCAATAGTCGTATTTACACTCTTTTGAAGTGAATACGAGGTATACATGACACTTCGCAATGAATATTATATCTTATCACGAAACATATAAATGAGATGAGATATCGCGATATAAGTAGCATTAGAACTCTATTGCTACGATAGGTAGACATCTGCAAACGCTATTTCCAAGCAAGCAATAGTCGCATTTACACCCTTTTGAAGTGAATACGAGGTATACATGACACTTCGCAATGAATATTATATCTTATCACGAAACATATAAATGAGATGTGATATCGCGATATAAGTTGCATCAGAACGCTATTGCTACGATGCGTAGACATCTGCAAACGTTATTCCCTAGCAAGCAATAGTCTCATTTACATTCTTTTGAAGTGAATACGAGGTATACATGACACTTCGCAATGAATATTATATCTTATCTCGAAACATAGAAATGAGATGCGATATCGCGATTTAAGTAGCATTAGAACACTATTGCTATGATACGTAGACATCTGAATACGATATTTCCTAGCAAGGAAGTGTTGCATTGACATTCTTTTGAAGTGAATACGAGGTATACATGACACTTCGCAATGAATATTCTATCTTATCATGAAGTATAGAAATGAGATGCGATATCGCGTTCTGAGAAGCATTAGAACTCTATTGCTACGATACGTAGACATCTGCAAACACTATTTCCTAGCAAGCAATAGTCGCATTTAATTCTTTTGAAGTGAATAGGAGGTATACATGACAATACGCAATGAATATTATATCTTATCACGAAACATAGAAATGAGATGCGATATCGCGATTTAATTAGCATTAGATCTCTATTGCTACGATACGTAGACATCTGCAAACACTATTTCCTAGCAAGCAATAGTCGCATTTAATTCTTCTGAAGTGAATAGGAGGTATACATGACACTTCGCAATGAATATTATATCTTATCACGAAACATAGGAATGAGATGCGATATCGCGATTTAAGTAGCATTAGAACTCTATTGCTACGATACGTAGACATCTGCAAACACTATTTCCTAGCAAGCAATAGTCGCATTTAATTCTTTTGAAGTGAATAGGAGGTATACATGACACTTCGCAATGAATATTATATCCTATCATGAAACGTAGAAGAGAGATGCGATATCGCGTTTTAAGAAGCATTAGAACGCTATTGCTACGATGCGTAGACATCTGCAAACGCTATTTCCTAGCAAGAAATAGTCGCATTTACATTCTTTGGAAGTGAATACGAGGTTTACATGACACTTCGCAATGAATATTATATCTTATCACGACACATAGAAATGAGATGCGATATCGCGATTTAAGTAGCATTAGAACTCTATTGCTACGATACGTAGACATCTGCAAACACTATTTCCTAGCAAGCAATAGTCGCATTTAATTCTTTTGAAGTGAATAGGAGGTATACCTGACACTTCGCAATGAATATTATATCCTATCATGAAACATAGAAGAGAGATGCGATATCGCGTTTTAAGAAGCATTAGAACGCTATTGCTACGATGCGTAGGCATCTGCAAACGCTATTTCCTAGCAAGAAATAGTCGCATTTACATTCATTTGAAGTGAATACGAGGTATACATGACACTTCGCAATGAATATTATATCTTATCGCGAAACATAGAAATGAGATGCGATATCGCGATTTAAGTAGCATTAGAACACTATTGCTACGATACGTAGACATCTGAATACGCTATTTCCTAGCAAGGAAGTGTTGCAATGACATTCTTTTGAAGTGAATACGTGGTATACATGAGACTTCGCAATGAATATTCTATCTTATCACGAAACATAGAAATGAGATGCGATATCGCGATTTAAGTAGCATTAGAACTCTATTGCTACGATACGTAGACGTCTGCAAACACTATTTCCTAGCAAGCAATAGTCGCATTTAATTCTTTTGAAGTGAATAGGAGGTATACATGACACTTCGCAATGAATATTATATCTTATCATGAAACATAGGGGAGAGATGCGATATTGCGTTTTAAGAAGCATTAGAACGCTATTGGTACGATGCGTAGGCATCTGCAAGCGCTATTTCCTTGCAAGCAATAGTCGTATTTACACTCTTTTGAAGTGAATACGAGGTATACATGACACTTCGCAATGAATATTATATCTTATCACGAAACATATAAATGAGATGAGATATCGCGATATAAGTAGCATTAGAACTCTATTGCTACGATAGGTAGACATCTGCAAACGCTATTTCCAAGCAAGCAATAGTCGCATTTACACCCTTTTGAAGTGAATACGAGGTATACATGACACTTCGCAATGAATATTATATCTTATCACGAAACATATAAATGAGATGTGATATCGCGATATAAGTTGCATCAGAACGCTATTGCTACGATGCGTAGACATCTGCAAACGTTATTCCCTAGCAAGCAATAGTCTCATTTACATTCTTTTGAAGTGAATACGAGGTATACATGACACTTCGCAATGAATATTATATCTTATCTCGAAACATAGAAATGAGATGCGATATCGCGATTTAAGTAGCATTAGAACACTATTGCTATGATACGTAGACATCTGAATACGATATTTCCTAGCAAGGAAGTGTTGCATTGACATTCTTTTGAAGTGAATACGAGGTATACATGACACTTCGCAATGAATATTCTATCTTATCATGAAGTATAGAAATGAGATGCGATATCGCGTTCTGAGAAGCATTAGAACTCTATTGCTACGATACGTAGACATCTGCAAACACTATTTCCTAGCAAGCAATAGTCGCATTTAATTCTTTTGAAGTGAATAGGAGGTATACATGACAATACGCAATGAATATTATATCTTATCACGAAACATAGAAATGAGATGCGATATCGCGATTTAATTAGCATTAGATCTCTATTGCTACGATACGTAGACATCTGCAAACACTATCTCCTAGCAAGCAATAGTCGCATTTAATTCTTTTGAAGTGAATAGGAGGTATACATGACACTTCGCAATGAATATTATATCTTATCACGAAACATATAAATGAGATGTGATATCGCGATATAAGTAGCATTAGAACTCTTTTGCTACGATAGGTAGACATCTGCAAACGCTATTTCCTAGCAAGCAATAGTCGCATTTACATTCATTCGAAGTGAATACGTGGTATACATGACACTTCGCAATGATTATTATATCTTATCACGAAACATAGAAATGAGATGCGATATCGCGATTTATGTAGCATTAGAACTCTATTGCTACGATACGTAGACTTCTGCAAACGCTATTTCCTAGCAAGCAATAGTCGCATTTAATTCTTTTGAAGTGAATAGGAGGTATACATGACACTTCGCAATGAATATTATATCTTATCATGAAACATAGAAGAGAGGATGCGATATCGCGTTTTAAGAAGCATTAGAACGCTATTGCTACGATGCGTAGACATCTACAAACGCTATTTCCTAGCAAGCAATAGTCGCATTGACATTCTTTTGAAGTGAATACGAGGTATACATGACACTTCGCAATGAATATTATATCTTATCATGAAGCATAGAAATGAGATACGATATCGCGTTCTGAGAAGCATTAGAACTCTATTGCTACGTTACGTAGACATCTGCAAATGCTATTTCCGAGCAAGGAAGATTCGCATTTACATTCTTTGGAAGTGAATACGAGGTATACATGACACTTCGCAATGAATATTATATCTTATCACGAAACATATAAATGAGATGTGATATCGCGGTATAGGTTGCACTAGAACGCTATTGCTACGATGAGTAGACATCTGCAGACGTTATTTCCTAGCAAGCAATAGTCGCATTTACATTCTTTTGTAGTGAATACGAGGTATACATGACACTTCGCAATGAATATTATATCTTATCACGAAACATATAAATGGGATGTGATATCGCGATATAAGTAGCATTAGAACGCTATTGCTACGATGCGTAGACATCTGCAAACGCTATTTCCTAGCAAGCAATAGTCGCATTTACATTCATTCGAAGTGAATACGAGGTATACATGACACTTCGCAATGAATATTATATCTTATCACGAAACATAGAAATGAAATGCGATATCGCGATTTAAGTAGCATAAGAACTCTATTGCTACGATACGTAGACATCTGCAAACACTATTTCCTAGCAAGCAATAGTCGCATTTAATTCTTTTGAAGTGAATAGGAAGTATACCTGACACTTCGCAATGAATATTATATCTTATCATGAAACATAGAGGAGAGATGCGATATCGCGTTTTTAAGAAGCATTAGAACGCTATTGCTACGATGCGCAGACATCTGCAAACGCTATTTCCTAGCAAGCAATAGTCGCATTTACATTCTTTTGAAGTGAATACGAGGTATACATGACACTTCGCAATGAATATTATATCTTATCACGAAACATATAAATGAGATGTGATATCGCGATATAAGTAGCATTAGAACGCTATTGCTACGATAGGTAGACATCTGCAAACGCTATTTCCTAGCAAGCAATAGTCGCATTTACACTCTTTTGAAGTGAATACGAGGTATACATGACACTTCGCAATGAATATTATATCTTATCACGAAACATATAAATGAGATGTGATATCGCGATGTAAGTAGCATTAGAACGCTATTGCTACGATGCGTAGACATCTCCAAACGCTATTTCCTAGCAAGCAATAGTCTCATTTACATTCTTTTGAAGTGAATACGAGGTATACATGTCACTTCGCAATGAATATTATATCTTATCATAAAACATATAAATGAGATGCGATATCGCGATTAAGTAGCATTAGAACTCTATTGCTACGTTACGTAGACATCTCCAAACGCTATTTCCTAGCAAGCAATAGTCTCATTTACATTCTTTTGAAGTGAATACGAGGTATATATGACACTTCGCAATGAATATTATATCTTATCATGAAACATAGAAGAGAGATGCGATATCGCGTTTTAAGAAGCATTAGAACGCTATTGCTACGATGCGTAGACATCTGCAAACGCTATTTCCTAGCAAGCAACAGTCGCATTGACATTCTTTTGAAGTGAATACGAGGTATACATGACACTTCGCAATGAATATTCTATCGTATCATGAAGCATAGAAATGAGATGCGATATCGCATTCTGAGAAGCATAAGAAATCTATTGCTACGTTACGTAGACATCTGCAAACGCTATTTCCGAGCAAGGAAGATTCGCATTTACATTCCTTTGAAGTGAATACGAGGTATACATGACACTTCGCAATGAATATTATATCTTATCACGAAACATAGAAATGAGATGCGATATCGCGATTTAAGTAGCATTAGAACTCTATTGCTACGATACGTAGACATCTGCAAACACTATTTCCTAGCAAGCAATAGTCGCATTTAATTCTTTTGAAGTGAATAGGAAGTATACCTGACACTTCGCAATGAATATTATATCTTATCACGAAACATATAAATGAGATGTGATTTCGCGATATAAGTAGCATTAGAACGCTATTGCTACGATGCGCAGACATCTGCAAACGCTATTTCCTAGCAAGCAATAGTCGCATTTACATTCTTTTGAAGTGAATACGAGGGTATACATGACACTTCGCAATGAATATTATATCTTATCACGAAACATATAAATGAGATGTGATATCGCGATATAAGTAGCATTAGAACGCTATTGCTACGATAGGTAGATATCTGCAAACGCTATTTCCTAGCAAGCAATAGTCGCATTTAATTCTTTTGAAGTGAATAGGAAGTATACCTGACACTTCGCAATGAATATTATATCTTATCATGAAACATAGAGGAGAGATGCGATATCGCGTTTTAAGAAGCATTAGAACGCTATTGCTACGATGCGCAGACATCTGCAAACGCTATTTCCTAGCAAGCAATAGTCGCATTTACATTCTTTTGAAGTGAATACGAGGTATACATGACACTTCGCAATGAATATTATATCTTATCACGAAACATATAAATGAGATGTGATATCGCGATATAAGTAGCATTAGAACGCTATTGCTACGATAGGTAGATATCTGCAAACGCTATTTCCTAGCAAGCAATAGTCGCATTTAATTCTTTTGAAGTGAATAGGAAGTATACCTGACACTTCGCAATGAATATTATATCTTATCATGAAACATAGAGGAGAGATGCGATATCGCGTTTTAAGAAGCATTAGAACGCTATTGCTACGATGCGCAGACATCAGCAAACGCTATTTCCTAGCAAGCAATAGTCGCATTTACATTCTTTTGAAGTGAATACGAGGTATACATGACACTTCGCAATGAATATTATATCTTATCACGAAACATATAAATGAGATGTGATATCGCGATATAAGTAGCATTAGAACTCTATTGCTACGATAGGTAGACATCTGCAAACGCTATTTCCTAGCAAGCAATAGTCGCATTTACACTCTTTTGAAGTGAATACGAGGTATACATGACACTTCGCAATGAATATTATATCTTATCACGAAACATAGAAATGAAATGCGATATCGCGATTTAAGTAGCATTAGAACTCTATTTCTACGATACGTAGACATCTGCAAACGCTATTTCCTAGCAAGCAACAGTCGCATTTAATTCTTTTGAAGTGAATAGGAGGTATACATGACACTTCGCAATGAATATTATATCTTATCATGAAACATAGAAGAGAGATGCGATATCGCGTTTTAAGAAGCATTAGAACGCTATTGCTACGATGCGTAGACATCTGCAAACGCTATTTCCTAGCAAGCAACAGTCGCATTGACATTTTTTTGAAGTGAATACGAGGTATACATGACACTTCGCAATGAATATTCTATCTTATCATGAAGCATAGAAATGAGATGCGATATCGCATTCTGAGAAGCATAAGAACTCTATTGCTACGTTACGTAGACATCTGCAAACGCTATTTCCGAGCAAGGAAGATTCGCATTTACATTCCTTTCAAGTGAATACGAGGTATACATGACACTTCGCAATGAATATTATATCTATCACGAAACATAGAAATGAGATGCGATATCGCGATTTGAGTAGCATTAGAACTCTATTGCTACGATACGTAGACATCTGCAAACACTATTTCCTAGCAAGCAATAGTCGCATTTAATTCTTTTGAAGTGAATAGGAAGTATACCTGACACTTCGCAATGAATATTATATCTTATCATGAAACATAGAGGAGAGATGCGATATCGCGTTTTAAGAAGCATTAGAACGCTATTGCTACGATGCGCAGACATCTGCAAACGCTATTTCCTAGCAAGCAATAGTCGCATTTACATTCTTTTGAAGTGAATACGAGGTATACATGACACTTCGCAATGAATATTATATCTTATCACGAAACATATAAATGAGATGTGATATCGCGATATAAGTAGCATTAGAACGCTATTGCTACGATAGGTAGACATCTGCAAACGCTATTTCCTAGCAAGCAATAGTCGCATTTACACTCTTTTGAAGTGAATACGAGGTATACATGACACTTCGCAATGAATATTATATCTTATCACGAAACATATAAATGAGATGTGATATCGCGATATAAGTAGCATTAGAACGCTATTGCTACGATGCGTAGACATCTCCAAACGCTATTTCCTAGCAAGCAATAGTCTCATTTACATTCTTTTGAAGTGAATACGAGGTATACATGACACTTCGCAATGAATATTATATCTTATCACGAAACATAGAAATGAGATGCGATATCGCGATTTAAGTAGCATTAGAACTCTATTGCTACGATACGTAGACATCTGAATACACTATTTCCTAGCAAGGAAGTGTTGCATTGACATTCTTTTGAAGTGAATACTAGGTATACATGACACTTCGCAATGAATATTCTATCTTATCATGAAACATAGAAATGAGATGCGATATCGCGATTTAAGTAGCATTAGAACTCTATTGCTACGATACGTAGACATCTGAATACACTATTTCCTAGGAAGGAAGTGTTGCATTGACATTCTATTGAAGTGAATACGAGGTATACATGACACTTCGCAATGAATATTATATCCTATCACGAAACATAGAAATGAGATGCGATATCGCGATTTAAGTAGCATTAGAACTCTATTGCTACAATGCGTAGACATCTGCAAACACTATTTCCTAGCAAGCAATAGTCGCATTTAATTCTTTTGAAGTGAATAGGAGGTATACATGACACTTCGCAATGAATATTATATCCTATCATGAAACATAGAAGAGAGATGCGATATCGCGTTTTAAGAAGCATTAGAACGCTATTGCTACGATGCGTAGACATCTGGAAACGCTATTTCCTAGCAAGCAATAGTCGCATTTACACTCTTTTGAAGTGAATACGAGGTATACATGACACTTCGAAATGAATATTATATCTTATCACGAAACATATAAATGAGATGTGATATCGCGATATAAGTAGCATTAGAACGCTATTGCTACGATACGTAGACATCTGTATACGCTATTTCCTAGCAAGGATGTGTCGCATTGACATTCCTTTGAAGTGAATACGAGGTATACATGACACTTCGCAATGAATATTATATGTTCTCATGAAGCATAGAAGAGTGTTGCGATATCGCGTTGTAACAAGCATTAGAACTCTATGGCCTCGATGCGGAGACATCTGCAAACGCTATTTCCTTGCATGGAAGTGTCGCACTTACATTCTTTTGAAGTGAATAGGATGTATACATGACATTTCGCAATGAATATTATATCTTATCATGAAACATAGGAGAGAGATGCGATATCGCGAAATAAGTAGCATTAGAACGCTATTGATAAGATGCGTAGACATCTGCAAACGCTATTTCCTAGCCAGCAATAGTCGCATTTACATTCTTTTGAAGTGAATACGAGGTATACATGACACTTCGCAATGAATATTATATCTTATCACGAAACATATAAATGAGATGTGATATCGCGATATAAGTAGCATTAGAACGCTATTGCTACGATGCGTAGATATCTGCAAACGATATTTCCTAGCAAGCAATAGTCTCATTTAATTCTTTTGAAGTGAGTAGGAGGTATACATGACACTTCGCAATGAATATTATATCCTATCATGAAACATAGAAGAGAGATGCGATATCGCGTTTTAAGAAGCATTAGAACGCTACTGCTACGATGCGTAGACATCTGCAAACGCTATCTCCTAGCAAGCAATAGTCGCATTTACATTCTTTTGAAGTGAATACGAGGTATACATGACACTTCGCAATGAATATTATATGTTCTCATGAAGCATAGAAGAGTGTTGCGATATCGCGTTGTAAGAAGCATTAGAACTCTATGGCCTCGATGCGGAGACATCTGCAAACGCTATTTCCTAGCATGGAAGTGTCGCACTTACATTCTTTTGAAGTGAATACGAGGCATACATGACACTTCGCAATGAATATTATATCTTGTCACGAAACATATAAATGAGATGTGATATCGCGATTTAAGTAGCATTAGAACGCTATTGCTATGACACGTAGGCATCTGCAAACGCTATTTCCTAGCAAGCGATAGTCGCACTTGCATTCTTTTGTAGTGAATACGATGTATACATGACACTTCGCAATGACTATTATATCTTATCACGAAACATACATATGAGATGTGATATCGCGATATAAGTAGCATTAGAACGCTATTGCTACGATACGTAGACATCTGCAAACGCTATTTCTTAACAAGCAATAGTCGCATTTACATTCTTTTGTAGTGAATACGAGGTATACATGACACTTCGCAATGAATATTATATCTTATCACGAAACATATAAATGAGATGTGATATCGCGATATAAGTAGCATTAGAACGCTATTGCTACGATGCGTAGACATCTGCAGACGCTATTTCCTAGCAAGCAATAGTCGCATTTACATTCTTTTGTATTGAATACGAGGTATACATGACACTTCGCAATGAATATTATATCTTATCACGAAACATAGAAATGAGATGCGATATCGCGATTTAAGTAGCATTAGAACTCTATTGCTACGATTCGTAGACATCTGAATACGCTATTTCCTAGCAAGGAAGTGTCGCATTGACATTCCTTTGAAGTGAATACGAGGTATACGTGACACTTCGCAATGAATATTATATCTTATCATGAAGCATAGAAATGAGATGCGATATCGCGTTCTGAGAAGCATTAGAACTCTACTGCTACGTTACGTAGACATCTGCAAACGCTATTTCCGAGCAAGGAAGATTCGCACTTACATTCTTTTGACGTGAATACGAGGTATACATGACACTTCGCAATGAATATTGTATCTTATCACGAAACATAGAAGTGAGATGCGATATCGCGATTTAAGTAGCATTAGAACTCTATTGCTACGATACGTAGACATCCGAATACGCTATTTCCTAGCAAGGAAGTGTCGCATTTACATTCTTTTGGAGGTGAATACGAGGTATACATGACACTTCGCAATGTATATTATATCTTATCATGAAACATAGAAGAGAGATGCGATATCGGGTTTTAAGAAGCATTAGAACTCTATTGCTACGATATGTAGGCATTTGCAAACGCTATGCCCTAGCAAGGAATAGTCCCATTTACATTCTTTTGAAGTGAATACGAGGTATACATGACACTTCGCAATAAATATTATATCTTATCATGAAGCATAGAAATGAGATGCGATATCGCGTTCTGAGAAGCATTAGAACTCTATTGCTACGATACGTAGACATCTGCAAACGCTATTTCCTAGCAAGCAATAGTCGCATTTACATTCTTTTGAAGTGAATAGGATGTATACATGACACTTCGCAATGAATATTATATCTTATCATGAAACATAGAAGAGAGATGCGATATCGCGTTTTAAGTAGCATTAGAACTCTATTGCTACGATACGTAGACATCTGAATACGCGATTTCCTAGCAAGGAAGTGTCGCATTTACATTCTTTTGAAGTGAATACGAGGTATACATGACACTTCGCAATGAATATTATATCACATCACGAAACATATAAATGAGATGTGATATCGCGATATAAGTAGCATTAGAACGCTATTGATACGATGCGTAGACATCTGCAAACGCTATTTCCTAGCAAGCAATAGTCGCATTAACATTCTTCTGTAGTGAATACGAGGTATACATGACACTTCGCAATGAATATTATATCTTATCACGAAACATAGAAATGAGATGCGATATCGCGATATAAGTAGCATTAGAACTCTATTGCTACGATACGTAGACATCTGTATACGCTATTTCCTAGCAAGGATGTGTCGCATTGACATTCCTTTGAAGTGAATACGAGGTATACATGACACTTCGCAATGAATATTATATGTTCTCATGAAGCATAGAAGAGTGTTGCGATATCGCGTTGTAAGAAGCATTAGAACTCTATGGCCTCGATGCGGAGACATCTGCAAACGCTATTTCCTAGCATGGAAGTGTCGCACTTACATTCTTTTGAAGTGAATAGGATGTATACATGACATTTCGCAATGAATATTATATCTTATCATGAAACATAGGAGAGAGATGCGATATCGGGTTCTAAGAAGCATTAGAACTCTATTGCTACGATACGTAGACATCTGCAAACGCTATTTCCTAGCAAGCAATAGTCGCATTTTCATTCTTTTGAAGTGAATAGGTGGTATACATGACACTTCGCAATGAATATTATATCTTATCATGAAACATAGAAGAGAGATGCGATATCGGGTATTAAGAAGCATTATAAAGCTATTGCTACGATACGTAGACATCTGCAAACGCTATTTCCTAGCATGGAAGTGTCGCACTTACATTCTTTTGAAGTGAATACGAGGTATACATGACACTTCGCAATGAATATTATATCTTATCACGAAACATAGAAATGAGATGCGATATCGCGATTTAAGTAGCATTAGAACTCTATTGCTACGATACGTAGACATCTGCAAACGCTATTTCCTAGCAAGCAATAGTCGCATTTACATTCTTTTGAAGTGAATAGGAGGTATACATGACACTTCGCAATGAATATTATATCTTATCATGAAACATAGAAGAGAGATGCGATATCGGGTTTTAAGAAGCATTAGAACACTATTGCTACGATATGTAGGCATTTGCAAACGCTATTTCCGAGCAAGGAAGATTCGCATTTACATTCTTTTGATGTGAATACGAGGTATACATGACACTTCGCAATGAATATTATATCTTATGACGAAACATAGAAATGAGATGCGATATCGCGATTTAAGTAGCATTAGAAATCTATTGCTACGATACGTAGACATCTGTATACGCTTTTTCCTAGCATGGAAGTGTCACATTGACATTCTTTTGAAGTGAATACGAGGTATACATGACACTTCGCAATGAATATTGTATCTTATCATGAAACATAGAAATGAGATGCGATATCGCGGTTTAAGTAGCATTAGAACTATATTGCTACGATACGTGGACATCTGAAAACGCCATTTCCGCAAGGACGTGTCGCATTTACATTCGTTTGGAGAGAACACGAGGTATACCTGACACTTCGCAATGAATATTATACCTTATCATGAAACATAGAAGAGAGATACGATATCGGGTTTTAAGAAGCATTAGAACTCTATTGCTACGATATGTAGGCATTTGCAAACGCTATGCCCTAGCAAGGAATAGTCGCATTTACATTCTTTCTAAGTGAATACGAGGTATACATGACACTTCGCAATGAATATTATATGTTCTCATGAAGCATAGAAGAGTGTTGCGATATCGCGTTGTAAGAAGCATTAGAACTCTATGGCCTCGATGCGGAGACATCTGCAAACGCTATTTCCTAGCATGGAAGTGTCGCACTTACATTCTTTTGAAGTGAATACGAGGTATACATGACACTTCGCAATGAATATTATATCTTGTCACGAAACATATAAATGAGATGTGATATCGCGATTTAAGTAGCATTAGAACGCTATTGCTACGACACGTAGACATCTGCAAACGCTATTTCCTAGCAAGCGATAGTCGCACTTGCATTCTTTTGTAGTGAATACAATGTATACATGACACTACGCAATGACTATTATATCTTATCACGAAACATATAAATGAGATGTGATATCGCGATATAAGTAGCATTAGAACGCTATTGCTACGATACGTAGACATCTGCAAACGCTATTTCCTAGCAAGCAATAGTCGCATTTACATTATTTTGATGTGAATACGAGGTATACATGACACTTCGCAATGAATATTATATCTTATCACGAAACATAGAAATGAGATGAGATATCGTGATTTAAGTAGCATTAGAACTCTATTGCTACGATATGTAGACATCTGCAAACGCTATTTCCTAGCAAGCAATAGTCGCATTTACATTCTTTTGTAGTGAATACGAGGTATACATGACACATCGCAATGAATATTATATCTTATCACGAAACATAGAAATGAGTTGCGATATCGCGATTTAAGTAGCATTAGAACTCTATTGCTACGATACGTAGACATCCGTGTACGCTATTTCCTAGCAAGGAAGTGTCGCATTGACATTCTTTTGAAGTGAATACGAGGTATACATGACACTTCGCAATGAATATTATATCTTATCATGAAGCATAGAAATGAGATGCGATATCGCGTTCTGAGACGCATTAGAACTCTATTGCTACAATACGTAGACATCTGCAAACGCTATTTCCTAGCAAGCAATAGTCGCATTTACATTCTTTTGAAGTGAATAGGATGTATACATGACACTTCGCAATGAATATTATATCTTATCATGAAACATAGAAGAGAGATGCGATATCGGGTTTTGAGAAGCATTAGAACCCTATTGCTACAATACGTAGACATCTGCAAACGCTATTTCCTAGCAAGCAATAGTCGCAATTACATTCTTTCGAAGTGAATAGGAGGTATACATGACACTTCGCAATGAATATTATATCTTATCACGAAACATAGAAATGAGATGCGATATCGCGATTTAAGTAACATTAGAAATCTATTGCTACGATACGTAGACATCTGCAAACGCTATTTCCTAGCAAGCAATAGTCGCATTTACATTCTTGTGTAGTGAATACGAGGTATACATGACACTACGCAATGAATATTATATCTTATCACGAAACATAGAAATGAGATGCGATATCGCGATTAATGTAGCATTAGAACATTATTGCTACGATACGTAGACATCTGGATACGCTATTTCCTAGCTAGGAAGTGTCGCATTTACATTCGTCTGAAGTGAATACGAGGTGTACATGACACTTCGCAATGAATATTATATCTTATCACGAAACATATAAATGAGATGCGATATCGCGATTTAAGTAGCATTAGAACTCTATTGGTACGATACGTAGACATCTGAATACGCTATTTCCTAGCGAGGAAGTGTCGCATTTGCATTCTTTTGGAGAGAATACGAGGTATACATGACACTTCGCAATGAATATTATATCTTATCACGAAACATATAAATGAGAAGTGATATCGCGATATAGGTAGCATTAGAACGCTATTGATACGATGCGTAGACATCTGCAAACGCTATTTCCTAGCAAGCAATAGTCGCATTTACATTCTTTTGTAGTGAATACGAGGTATACATGACACTTCGCAATGAATATTATATCTTATCATGAAACATAGAAGAGAGATGCGATATCGGGTTTTAAGAAGCATTAGAACACTATTGCTACGATATGTAGGCATTTGCAAACGCTATGCCCTAGCAAGAAATAGTCGCATTTACATTCTTTTGTAGTGAATACGAGATATACATGACACTTCGCAATGAATATTATATCTTATAACGAAGCATATAGATGAGATGCATTATCGCGTTTTAAGAAGCATTAGACCTCAATGGCCTCGATAAGGAGACCTCTGAAAACGCTTTTTCCTAGCATGGAAGTGTCGCATTGACATTCTTTTGAAGTGAATACGAGGTATACATGACACTTCGCAATGAATATTGTATCTTATCATGAAACATAGAAATGAGATGCGATATCGCGATTTAAGTAGCATTAGAACTATATTGCTACGATACGTGGACATCTGAAAACGCCATTTCCGCAAGGACGTGTCGCATTTACATTCGTTTGGAGAGAACACGAGGTATACCTGACACTTCGCAATGAATATTATATCTTATCATGAAACATAGAAGAGAGATGCAATATCGCGCTTTAAGAAGCATTAGAACTCAATGGCCTCCATAAGGAGACCTCTGCAAACGCTATTTCCTAGCATGGAAGTGTCGCATTGACATTCTTTTGAAGTGAATACGAGGTATACATGACACTTCGCAATGAATATTGTATCTTATCATGAAACATATAAATGAGATGTGATATCGCGATTTAAGTAGCATTAGAACGCAATTGCTACGACACGTAGACATCTGCAAACGCTATTTCCTAGCAAGCGATAGTCGCACTTACATTCTTTTGCAGTGAATACGTGGTATGCATGACTCTTCGCAATGAATATTATATCTTATCACGAAACATAGAAATGAGATGCATTATCGCGTTTTAGGAAGCATTAGAACTCAATGGTCTCGATAAGGAGACCTCTGAAAACGCTTTTTCCCTGCATGGAAGTGTCGCATTGACATTCTTTTGAAGTGAATACGAGGTATACATGACACTTCGCAATGAATATTATATCCTATCACGAAACATATAAATGATATGCGATATCGCGATTTAACTAGCAATAGAACTCTGTTGATACGATACGTAGACATCTGCAAACGCTATTTCCTAGCAAGCAATCGTCGCATTTACATACTTTTTAAGTGAATACGAGATATGCATGACACTTCGCAATGAATATTATATCTTATAACGAAACATATAGATGAGATGCGATATCGCGATTTAAGTAGCATTAGAACTCTACTGCTACGATACGTAGACATCTGAAAACACTATTTCCTAGCAAGGAAGTGTTGCATTGACATTCTTTTGAAGTGAATACGAGGTATACATGACACTTCTCAGTGAATATTATATCTTATCATGAAGCATAGAAATGAGATGCGATATCGCGTTCTGAGAAGCATTAGAACTCTATTGCTACGTTACGTAGACATCTGCAAACGCTATTTCCGAGCAAGGAAGATTCGCATTTACATTCTTTTGATGTGAATGCGAGGTATACATGACACTTCGCAATGAATATTATATCTTATCACGAAACATAGAAATGAGATGCGATATCGCGATTTAAGTAACATTAGAACTCTCTTGCTACGGTATGTAGACATCTGCAAACGCTACTTCCTAGCAAGCAATAGTCGCATTTAATTCTTTTGAAGTGAATAGGAGGTATACATGACACTTCGCAATGAATATTATATCTTATCACGAAACATATAACTGAGATGTGATATCGCGATATAGGTAGCATTAGAACGCTATTGATACGATGCGTAGACATCTGCAAACGCAATTTCCTAGCAAGCAATAGTCGCATTTACATTCTTTTGTAGTGAATACGAGGTATACATGACACTTCGCAATGAATATTATATCTTATGACGAAACATAGAAATGAGATGCGATATCGCGATTTAAGTAGCATTAGAACTCTATTGCTACGATACGTAGACATCTGTATACGCTATTTCCTAGCAAGGATGTGTCGCATTGACATTCCTTTGAAGTGAATACGAGGTATACATGACACTTCGCAATGAATATTATATCTTATCATGAAGCATAGAAATGAGATGCGATATCGCGATTTAAGTAGCATTAGAACTCTCTTGCTACGGTATGTAGACATCTGCAAACACTATTTCCTAGCAAGCAATAGTCGCATTTACATTCTTTTGTAGTGAATACGAGGTATACATGACACTTCGCAATGAATATTACATCTTATCACGAAACATAGAAATGAGATGCGATATCGCGACTTAAGTAGCATTAGAACTCTATTGCTACGATATGTAGACATCTGCAAACGCAATTTCCTAGCAAGCAATAGTCGCATTTAATTCTTGTGAAGTGAATAGGAGGTATACATGACACTTCGCAATGAATATTATATCTTATCACGAAACATAGAAATGAGATGCGATATCACGATTAATGTAGCATTAGAACATTATTGCTACAATACGTAGACATCTGAATACGCTATTTCCTAGCTAGGAAGTGTCGCATTTACATTCGTCTGAAGTGAATACGAGGTGTACATGACACTTCGCAATGAATATTATATCTTATCACGAAACATATAAATGAGATGCGATATCGCGATTTAAGTAGCATTAGAACTCTATTGCTACGATACGTAGACATCTGAATACGCTATTTCCTAGCAAGGAAGTATCGCATTTGCATTCTTTTGGAGTGAATACGAGGTATACATGACACTTCGCAATGAATGTTATATCTTATCACGAAACATATAAATGAGATGTGATATCGCGATATAGGTAGCATTAGAACGCTATTGATACGATGCGTAGACATCTGCAAACGCTATTTCCTAGCAAGCAATAGTCGCATTTACATTCTTTCGAAGTGAATACGAGGTATACATGACACTTCGCAATGAATATTATATCTTATCACGATACATATAAATGAGATGCGATATCGCGATTTAACTAGCAATAGAACTCTATTGATACGATACGTAGAAACGCTATTTCCTAGCAAGCAATAGTCGCATTTACATACTTTTGAAGTGAATACGAGATATGCATGACACTTCGCAATGAATATTATATCTTATAACGAAACATATAGATGAGCTGCGATATCGCGATTTATGTAGCATTAGAACTCTACTGCTACGATACGTAGACATCTGCAAACGCTATTTCCTAGCAAGCAATAGTCGCATTTACATTCTCTTGAAGTGAATACGAGGTATACATGACACTTCGCAATGAATATTATATCTTCTCATGAAACATAGAAATGAGATGCGATATCGCGATTTAAGTAGCATTAGAACTCTATTGCTACGATACGTGGACATCTGAAAACGCCATTTCCGCAAGGACGTGTCGCATTTACATTCGTTTGGAGAGAACACGAGGTATACCTGACACTTCGCAATGAATATTATATCTTATCACGAAACATAGAAATGAGATGCGATATCGCGATTGAAGTAGCATTAGAACTCTACTGCTACGATACGTAGACATCTGTATACGCTATTTCCTAGCAAGGAAGTGTCGCATTGACATTCTTTTGAAGTGAATACGAGGTATACATGACACTTCGCAATGAATATTATATCTTATCATGAAGCATAGAAATGAGATGCGATATCGCGTTCTGAGGAGCATTAGAACTCTATTGCTACGATACGTAGACATCTGCAAACGCTATTTCCTAGCAAGCAATAATCGCATTTACATTCTTTCGAAGTGAATACGAGGTATACATGACACTTCGCAATGAATATTATATCTTATCACGAAACATAGAAATGAGATGCGATATCGCGATTAATGTAGCATTAGAATATTATTGCTACGATACGTAGACATCTGAATACGCTATTTCCTAGCAAGGAAGTGTCGCATTTACATTCGTTTGAAGTGAATACGAGGTATACATTACACATCGCAATGAATATTATATCTTATCGCGAAACATATAAATGAGATGCGATATCGCGATTTAACTAGCAATAGAACTCTATTGATACGATACGTAGACATCTGCAAACGCTATTTCCTAGCAAGCAATAGTCGCATTTACATACTTTTGAAGTGAATACGAGATATGCATGACACTTCGCAATGTATATTATATCTTATAACGATACATATAGATGAGCTGCGATATTGCGATTTATGTAGCACTAGAACTCTACTGCTACGATACGTAGACATCTGCAAACGCTATTTCCTAGCAAGCAATAGGCGCATTTACATTCTCTTGAAGTGAATACGAGGTATACAAGACACTTCGCAATGAATATTATATCTTATCATGAAACATGGAAGAGGGATGCGATATCGGGTTTTAAGAATCATTAGAACACTACTGCTACGATATGTAGGCATTTGCAAACGCTATGCCCTAGCAAGGAATAGTCGCATTTACATTCTTTTGTAGTGAATACGAGATATACATGACACTTCGCAATGAATATTATATCTTATAACGAAACATATAGATGAGATGCGATATCGCGATATAAGTAGCTTTAGAACTCTACTGCTACGATACGTAGACATCTGCAAACGCTATTTCCTAGTAAGCAATGGTCGCATTTACATTCTTTCGAAGTGAATACGAGGTATACATGACACTTCGCAATGAATATTATATCTTCTCATGAAACATAGAAATGAGATGCGATATCGCGATTTAAGTAGCATTAGAACTCTATTGCTACGATACGTGGACATCTGAAAACGCCATTTCCGCAAGGACGTGTCGCATTTACATTCGTTTGGAGAGAACACGAGGTATACCTGACACTTCGCAATGAATATTATATCTTATCGTGAAACATAGAAGAGAGATGCAATATCGCGTTTTAAGAAGCATTAGAACTCAATGGCCTCGATAAGGAGACCTCTGCAAACGCTATTTCCTAGCATGGAAGTGTCGCATTGACATTCTTTTGAAGTGAATACGAAGTATACATGACACTTCGCAATGAATATTATATCTTATCACGAAACATATAAATGAGATGCGATATCGCGATTTAAGTAGCATTAGAACTCTATTGCTACGATACGTAGACATCTGAATACGCTATTTCCTAGCAAGGAAGTGTCGCATTTGCATTCTTTTGGAGTGAATACGAGGTATACATGGCTCTTCGCAATGAATATTATATCTTATCACGAAACATATAAATGAGATGTGATATCGCGATATAGGAAGCATTAGAACGCTATTGATACGATGCATAGACATCTGCAAACGCTATTTCCTAGCAAGCAATAGTCGCATTTACATTCTTTTGTACTGAATACGAGGTATACATGACACTTCGCAATGAATATTATATCTTATCACGAAACATAGAAATGAGATGCGATATCGCGATTTAAGTAGCATTAGAACTCTATTGCTACGATATGTAGACATCTGCAAACGCTATTTCCTAGCAAGCAATAGTCGCATTTAATTCTTTTGAAGTGAATAGGAGGTATACATGACAATTCGCAATGAATATTATATCTTATCACGAAACATAGAAATGAGATGCGATATCGCGATTAATGTAGCATTAGTACATTATTGCTACGATACGTAGACATCTGAATACGCTATTTCCTAGCTAGGAAGTGTCGCATTTACATTCGTCTGAAGTGAATACGAGGTGTACATGACACTTCGCAATGAATATTATATCTTATCACGAAACATATAAATGAGATGCGATATCGCGATTTAAGTAGCATTAGAACTCTATTGCTACGATACGTAGACATCTGAATACGCTATTTCCTAGCAATGAAGTGTCGCATTTGCATTCTTTTGGAGTGAATACGAGGTATACATGACACTTCGCAATGAATATTATATCTTATCACGAAACATATAAATGAGATGTGATATCGCGATATAGGTAGCATTAGAACGCTATTGATACGATGCTTAGACATCTGCAAACGCTATTTCCTAGCAAGCAATAGTCGCATTTACATTCTTTTGTAGTGAATACGAGGTATACATGACACTTCGCAATGAATATTATATCTTATCACGAAACATATAAATGAGATGCGATATCGCGATTTAAGTAGCATTAGAACTCTATTGCTACGATACGTAGACATCTGAATACGCTATTTCCTAGCAAGGAAGTGTCGCATTTGCATTCTTTTGGAGTGAATACGAGGTATACATGACACTTCGCAATGAATATTATATCTTATCACGAAACATAGAAGAGAGATGCGATATCGCGTTTTAAGAAGCATTAGAACGCTATTTCTACGATACGTAGACATCTGCAAACGCTATTTCCTAGCAAGGAAGTGCCGCATTGACATTCTTTTGAAGTGAATACGAGGTATACATGACACTTCGCAGTGAATATTATATCTTATCATGAAGCATAGAAATTAGATGCGATATCGCGATTTAAGTAGCATTAGAACTCTATTGCTACGATACGTAGACATCTGTATACGCTATTTCCTAGCAAGGATGTGTCGCATTGACATTCCTTTGAAGTGAATACGAGGTATACATGACACTTCGCAATGAATATTATATCTTATCATGAAGCATAGAAATTAGATGCGATATCGCGTTCTCAGGAGCATTAGAACTCTGTTGCTACGATACGTAGACATCTGCAAACGCTATTTCCTAGCAAGCAATAGTCACATTTACATTCTTTTGAAGTGAATACGAGGTATGCATGACACTTCGCAAAGAATATTATATCTTATCACGAAACATAGAAATGAGATGCGATATCGCGATAAATGTAGCATTAGAACATTATTGCTACGATACGTAGACATCTGAATACGCTATTTCCTAGCTAGGAAGTGTCGCATTTACATTCGTTTGAAGTGAATACGAGGTATACATGACACATCGCAATGAATATTATATCCTATCACGAAACATATAAATGATATGCGATATCGCGATTTAACTAGCAATAGAACTCTATTGATACGATACGTAGACATCTGCAAACGCTATTTCCTAGCAAGCAATCGTCGCATTTACATACTTTTTAAGTGAATACGAGATATGCATGACACTTCGCAATGAATATTATATCTTATAACGAAACATATAGATGAGATGCGATATCGCGATTTAAGTAGCATTAGAACTCTACTGCTACGATACGTAGACATCTGAATACGCTATTTCCTAGCAAGGAAGTGTCGCATTGACATTCTTTTGAAGTGAATACGAGGTACACATGACACTTCTCAATGAATATTATATCTTATCATGAAGCATAGAAATGAGATGCGATATCGCGTTCTGAGAAGCATTAGAACTCTGTTGCTACGATACGTAGACATCTGCAAACGCTATTTCCGAGCAAGGAAGATTCGCATTTACATTCTTTTGATGTGAATACAAGGTATACATGACACTTCGCAATGAATATTATATCTTATCACGAAACATAGAAATGAGATGCGATATCGCGATTTAAGTAGCATTAGAACTCTATTGCTACGATACGTAGACATCTGCAAACGCTATTTCCTAGCAAGCAATAGTCGCATTTACATTCTTTTGAAGTGAATAGGAGGTATACATGACACTTCGCAATGAATATTATATCTTATCATGAAACATAGAAGAGAGATGCGATATCGGGTTTTAAGAAGCATTAGAACACTATTGCTACGATATGTAGGCATTTGCAAACGCTATGCCCTAGCAAGGAATAGTCGCATTTACATTCTTTTGTAGTGAATACGAGATATACATGACACTTCGCAATGAATATTATATCTTATAACGAAGCATATAGATGAGATGCATTATCGCGTTTTAAGAAGCATTAGAACTCAATGGCCTCGATAAGGAGACCTCTGAAAACGCTTTTTCCTAGCATGGAAGTGTCGCATTGACATTCTTTTGAAGTGAATACGAGGTATACATGACACTTCGCAATGAATATTGTATCTTATCATGAAGCATAGAAATGAGATGCGATATCGCGTTCTGAGAAGCATTAGAACTCTATTGCTACGTTACGTAGACATCTGCAAACGCTATTTCCGAGCAAGGAAGATTCGCATTTACATTCTTTTGATGTGAATACGAGGTATACATGACACTTCGCAATGAATATTATATCTTATCACGAAATATAGAAATGAGATGCGATATCGCGATTTAAGTAGCATTAGAACTCTCTTGCTACGGTATGTAGACATCTGCAAACGCTATTTCCTAGCAAGCAATAGTCGCATTTACATTCTCTTGTAGTGAATACGAGGTATACATGACACTTCGCAATGAATATTACATCTTATCACGAAACATAGAAATGAGATGCGATATCGCGATTTAAGTAGCATTAGAACTCTATTGCTACGATATGTAGACATCTGCAAACGCTATTTCCTAGCAAGCAATAGTCGCATTTAATTCTTGTGAAGTGAATAGGAGGTATACATGACACTTCGCAATGAATATTATATCTTATCACGAAACATAGAAATGAGATGCGATATCACGATTAATGTAGCATTAGAACATTATTGCTACAATACGTAGACATCTGAATACGCTATTTCCTAGCTAGGAAGTGTCGCATTTACATTCGTCTGAAGTGAATACGAGGTGTACATGACACTTCGCAATGAATATTATATCTTATCACGAAACATATAAATGAGATGCGATATCGCGATTTAAGTAGCATTAGAACTCTATTGCTACGATACGTAGACATCTGAATACGCTATTTCCTAGCAAGGAAGTATCGCATTTGCATTCTTTTGGAGTGAATACGAGGTATACATGACACTTCGCAATGAATGTTATATCTTATCACGAAACATATAAATGAGATGTGATATCGCGATATAGGTAGCATTAGAACGCTATTGATACGATGCGTAGACATCTGCAAACGCTATTTCCTAGCAAGCAATAGTCGCATTTACATTCTTTCGAAGTGAATACGAGGTATACATGACACTTCGCAATGAATATTATATCTTATCACGATACATATAAATGAGATGCGATATCGCGATTTAACTAGCAATAGAACTCTATTGATACGATACGTAGACATCTGCAAACGCTATTTCCTAGCAAGCAATAGTCGCATTTACATTCTTTTGTAGTGAATACGAGGTATACATGACACTTCGCAATGAATATTACATCTTATCACGAAACATAGAAATGAGATGCGATATCGCGATTTAAGTAGCATTAGAACTCTATTGCTACGATATGTAGACATCTGCAAACGCTATTTCCTAGCAAGCAATAGTCGCATTTAATTCTTGTGAAGTGAATAGGAGGTATACATGACACTTCGCAATGAATATTATATCTTATCACGAAACATAGAAATGAGATGCGATATCACGATTAATGTAGCATTAGAACATTATTGCTACGATACGTAGACATCTGAATACGCTATTTCCTAGCAAGGAAGTATCGCATTTGCATTCTTTTGGAGTGAATACGAGGTATACATGACACTTCGCAATGAGTATTATATCTTATCATGAAACATAGGAATGAGATGCGATGTGGCGTTATAAGAAGCATTAGAACTCTATTGCTACGACACGTAGACATCTGCAAACGCTATTTCCTAGCATGGCAGTTTCGCATTTACATTCTTTTGAAGTGAAAACGAGATGTACATGACACTTCGCAATGAATATTATATCTTTTCATGAAACATAGGTATGAGTTGCGATATCGCGTTTTTAGACGCATTAGAACACTATTGCTTCGATACGTAGACATCTGCAAATGCTATTTACTAGCATGGAAGTGTCGCATTTACTTTCTTTAGATGTGAATACAAGCTATACATGACACTTCGCAATGAATATTATATCTTATCTCGAAACATAGATGTGAGATGCGATATCGCGATCTAAGAAGCACTAGAATTCTATTGCTACGATGCGTAGACATCTGCAAATATTATATCCTAGCAATGAAGTGTCGCATTTACATTCTTTTAAAGTGAATACGTGGTATACATATCACTCCACAATGAATATTATATCTTATCACGAAACATAGAAATGAAATGCGACATCTCGTTTTAAGAAGTATTAGATCTCTATTCTTTCGATACGTGGTCATCTGGAAACGCTATTTCCTAGCATGGACGTGTCGCATTTACATTCTCTTGAAGTGAATACGAGGTATACATAACACTCCATAATGAATATTATATCTTATCATGAAACATAGCAGTTAGATGCGATATTGCGTTTTAAGAAGCATTAGAACTCTATTGCTACGATACGTAGATAACTGGAAACTCTATTTCCTAGCATGGAAGTGTCGCATTTACATTCTTTTGAAGTGAATACGAGGTATACATAACATTCCACAATGAATATTATATCTTATTACGAAACATAGAAATGAAATACGACTTCTCGTTTTAAGAAGCATAAGAACTCTATTGCTACGATACGTAGACATCTGCAAACAATATTTCCTAGCAAGGATGTGTCGCACTTACATCCTTTTGAAGTGAATACAAGGTATACAAAACACTCCACAATGAATATTATATCTTATTACGAAACATGGAAATGAAATGCGACATCTCGTTTTAAGAAGTATTAGATCTCTATTCTTTCGATACGTGGTCATCTGGAAACGCTATTTCCTAGCAAGGAAGAGTCGCACTTACATTCTTTTGAAGCGAATACGAGGTATACATGACACTTCGCGATGAATATTATATCTTATCATGAAACATAGGAGTGAGATGCGATGTGGCGTTATAAGAAGCATTAGAACTCTATTGCTACGACACGTAGACATCTGCAAACGCTATTTCCTAGCATGGCAGTTTCGCATTTACATTCTTTTGAAGTGAAAACGAGATGTACATGACACTTCGCAATGAATATTATATCTTTTCATGAAACATAGGAATGAGTTGCGATATCGCGTTTTTAGACGCATTAGAACACTATTGCTTCGATACGTAGACATATGCAAATGCTATTTCCTAGCATGGAAGTGTCGCATTTACATTCTTTAGATGTGAATACAAGCTATACATGACACTTCGCAATGAATATTATATCTTATCTCGAGACATAGAAGTGAGATGCGATATCGCGTTTTGAGAAGCCTTAGATCTCTATTGCTAATATACATTGACATCTGCAAACGCTATTTCCTAGCACGGAAGGGTCGCTCTTACATCCTTTTGAAGTGAATAGGAGGTATACATAACACTCCACAATGAATATTATTACTTATTACGAAACATAGAAATGAAATGCGACATCTCGTTTTAAGAACCATTAGAGCTCAATTGCTACGATACTTTGACACCTGCAAACGCTATTTCCTAGCATGGAAGTGTCGCATTTACATTCTTTTGACGTGAATAAGAGATATACATGACACTTCGCAATGAGTATTATATCTTATCATGAAACATAGGAATGAGATGCAATATCGCGTATTGAGAAGCCTTAGATCTCTATTGCTAATATACCTCGACATCTGCAAAGGCTATTTCCTAGCAAGGAAGTGTCGCATTTACATTCTTTTGAAGTGAATACGAGGTATACATAACACTCCATAATGAATATTATATCTTATCATGAAACATAGCAGTGAGATGCGATATTGCGTTTTAAGAAGCATTAGAACTCTATTGCTACGATACGTAGACAACTGGAAACTCTATTTCCTAGCATGGATGTGTCGCATTTATATTCTTTTGAAGTGAATACGAGATATACATGACACTTCGCAATGAATATTATATCTTATCATGAAACATAGGAATGAGGTGCTATATCGCGTTTTGAGAAGCAATAGAACTCTATTGCTAATATACGTAGACATCTGCAAACTCTATTTCCTAGCAAGGAAATTTCGCATTTTCATTCCATTGAAGTGAATACGAGGTATACATGACACTTCGCAATGGATACTATATCTTATCATGAAATACAGAAATGAGATGCGACATCTCGTTTTAAGAAGTATTAGAACTATAATCTTTCGATACGTGGTCATCTGCAAACGCTATTTCCTTGCATGTATGTGTCGCATTTACATTTTTGTGATGTGAGTACGAGGTATAAATGACACTCCACAATGAATATTATATCTTATTACGAAACATAGAAATGAAATGCGACATCTCGTTTTAAGAAGCATTAGAACTCTATTGCTACGACACGTAGACATCTGCAAACGCTATTTCCTAGCATGGCAGTTTCGCATTTACATTCTTTTGAAGTGAAAACGAGATGTACATGACACTTCGCAATGAATATTATATCTTTTCATGAAACATAGGAATGAGTTGCGATATCGCGTTTTTAGACGCATTAGAACACCATTGCTTCGATACGTAGACATCTGGACACGCTTTACCTAGCATGGATGTGTGGCATTTACATTCCTTTGTAGTGTAGACGAGGTACACATAGCACTTCGCAGTGACTATTATATCTTATCATGAAACATAGAAATGAGGTGCGTTATCGCGTTTTAAGAAGCAATCTATCTCTATTGCTTCGATTCGTAGATATTCGGAAACCCATTTCCTAGCTAGGATGTGTGACATTTACATTCTTCTGACGTGTAGACGAGGTATACAAGACACTTCGCAATGAGTATTATATCTTATCATGAAACATAGGAATGAGATGCGATGTGGCGTTATAAGAAGCATTAGAACTCTATTGCTACGACACGTAGACATCTGCAAACGCTATTTCCTAGCATGGCAGTTTCGCATTTACATTCTTTTGAAGTGAAAACGAGATGTACATGACGCTATTTCCTTGCAAGGAAGATTCGCATTTACATTCTTTTGAAGTGAATACGAGGTATACTTGACACTTCGCAATGAATATTATATCTTATCATGAAGCATAGAAATGAAATGCGATATCGCGTTTTGAGAGGTATTAGAACTCTATTCTTTCGATACGTGGTCATCTGGAAACGCTATTTCCTAGCAAGGAAGAGTCGCATTTACATTCTTTTGAAGCGAATACGAGGTATACATGACACTTCGCGATGAATATTATATCTTATCATGAAACATAGGAGTGAGATGCGATATCGCCTTCTAAGAAGCATTAGAACTCTATCGCTACGATACGTAGACATCTGCAAACGTTATTTCCTAGAACGAAAGTTTCGCATTTACATTCTTTTGACGTGAATAAGAGATATACATGACACTTCGCAATGAGTATTATATCTTATCATGAAACATAGGAATGAGATGCAATATCGCGTTTTACGAAGCCTTAGATCTCTATTGCTAATATACATTGACATCTGCAAACGCTATTTCCTAGCACGGAAGGGTCGCTCTTACATCCTTTTGAAGTGAATAGGAGGTATACATAACTCTCCACATTGAATATTATTACTTATTACGAAACATAGAAATGAAATGCGACATCTCGTTTTAAGAACCATTAGAGCTCAATTGCTACGATACTTTGACACCTGCAAACGCTATCTCCTAGCATGGAAGTGTCGCATTTACATTCTTTTGACGTGAATAAGAAATATACATGACACTTCGCAATGAGTATTATATCTTATCATGAAACATAGGAATGAGATGCAATATCGCGTATTGAGAAGCCTTAGATCTCTATTGCTAATATACCTCGACATCTGCAAAGGCTATTTCCTGGCAAGGAAGTGTCGCACTTACATTCTTTTGAAGTGAATACGAGGTATACATAACACTCCATAATGAATATTATATCTTATCATGAAACATAGCAGTGAGATGCGATATTGCGTTTTAAGAAGCATTAGAACTCTATTGCTACGATACGTAGACAACTGGAAACTCTATTTCCTAGCATGGAAGTGTCGCATTTATATTCTTTTGAAGTGAATACGAGATATACATGACACTTCGCAATGAATATTATATCTTATCATGAAACATAGGAATGAGGTGCTATATCGCGTTTTGAGAAGCAATAGAACTCTATTGCTAATATACGTAGACATCTGCAAACTCTATTTCCTAGCAAGGAAATTTCGCATTTTCATTCCATTGAAGTGAATACGAGGTATACATGACACTTCGCAATGGATACTATATCTTATCATGAAATATAGAAATGAGATGCGACATCTCGTTTTAAGAAGTATTAGAACTCTAATCTTTCGATACGTGGTCATCTGCAAACGCTATTTCCTTGCATGTATGTGTCGCATTTACATTTTTGTGATGTGAGTACGAGGTATAAATGACACTCCACAATGAATATTATATCTTATTACGAAACATAGAAATGAAATGCGACATCTCGTTTTAAGAAGCATTAGAACTCTATTGCTACGACACGTAGACATCTGCAAACGCTATTTCCTAGCATGGCAGTTTCGCATTTACATTTTTTTGAAGTGAAAACGAGATGTACATGACACTTCGCAATGAATATTATATCTTTTCATGAAACATAGGAATGAGTTGCGATATCGCGTTTTTAGACGCATTAGAACACCATTGCTTCGATACGTAGACATCTGCAAATGCTATTTCCTAGCATGGAAGTGTCGCATTTACATTCTTTAGATGTGAATACAAGCTATACATTACACTTCGCAATGAATATTATATTTTATCTCGAAACATAGAAGTGAGATGCGATTTCGCGATCTAAGAAGCACTAGAATTCTATTGCTACGATGCGTAGACATCTGCAAATATTATATCCTAGCAGGGAAGTGTCGCATTTACATTCTTTTAAAGTGAATACGAGGTATACATAACACTCCACAATGAATATTATATCATATCATGAAACATAGGAATGAGATGCGATATCGCGTCTTGAGAAGCATTAGAACTCTATTGCTACGATACGTAGACATCTGCAAACCCTATTTCCTAGCAAGGGAGTGTCGCATTTACATTCTTTTGAAGTGAATACGAGATATACATGACACTTCGCAATGAATATTATATCTTATCATGAAACACAGAAATGAGATGCGATATCGCGTTTCAAAAATCATTAGAACACTATTGCTTCGATACGTAGACATCTGGTCACGCTTTACCTAGCATGGATGTGTGGCATTTACATTCCTTTGTAGTGTAGACGAGGTACACATAGCACATCGCAGTGACTATTATATCTTATCATGAAACATAGAAATGAGGTGCGTTATCGCGTTTTAAGAAGCAATCTATCTCTATTGCTTCGATTCGTAGATATTCGGAAACCCATTTCCTAGCTAGGATGTGTGACATTTACATTCTTCTGACGTGTAGACGAGGTATACGTATCACTTCGCAATGAATATTATTTCTTATCATAAAACAGAAATGAGATGCGATATCGTGTTTTAAGAAGAGTTAGAACTCTATTGCTTCGATACGTAGACACTTGCAAACGCTGTTACCTAGCAAAGAAGTGTCGCATTTACATTCTTTAGATGTGAATACAAGGAATACATGACACTTCGCAGTGAATATTATATCTCATCATGCAACATAGAAATGAGATGCGATATCGCGTTTTAAGAAGCATTAGAACTCTAATGCTCCGATGCGTAAACATCTGGAAACGCATTTCCGAGCAAGGATGTGCGGCATTTATATTCTTTTGAAATCTAGACGAGGTATACATAACACTTGGCAATGAATACTATTTCTTATCATGAAACCTAGAAATGAGATGCGATATCGCGTTTTACGAAGCATTAGAGCTCCATTGCTTCGATACGTAGGTATCTGGAAACGTATTTCCTAGAGAGGAAGTGTCGCACTTACATTCTTTTGAAGCGAATATACGAGGTATACATGACACTTCGCAATGAATATTATATCTTATCACGAAATATAGAAATGAGATGCGATATCGCGGTTTAAGTAGCATTAGAACTCTATTGCTACGATACGTAGACATCTGCAAACGCCATTTCCTAGCAAGCAATAGTCGCATTTACATTCTTTTGAAGTGAATACGAGGTATACATGACACTTCGCAATGAATATTAAATCTTATCACGAAATATAGAAATGAGATGCGATATCGCGATTTAAGTAGCATTAGAACTCTATTGTTACGATACGTAGACATCTGAATACGCTATTTCCTAGCAAGGAATAGTCGCATCTACATTCTTTTGAAGTGAATACGAGGTATATATGACACTTCGCAATGAATATTATATCTTATAATGAAACGTAGATGTGAGATGCGATATCGCGTTTTAAGAAGCATTAGTACTCTATTGCTACGATACGTTGACATCTGAATACGCTATTTCCTAGCAGGGAAGTGTCGCATTTACATTCGTGTGGAATGAATACGAGGTATACATGACACTTCGCAATGAATATTATATCTTATCATGAATCATATAAATGGGATGCGATATCGCGTTATGAGAAGCATTAGAACTCTATTGCTACGATACGTAGACATCTGAATACGCTATTTCCAAGCAAGGAAGTGTCGCATTTACATTCGTTTGGAGTGAATACGAGGTATACATGACACTTCGCAATTAATATTATATCATATCACGAAACATAGGAATGAGATGCGACATCGCGATCTAAGAAGCATTACAGCTCTATTGCTATGATACGTAGGCATCTGCAAACGCTATTTCTTAGCAAGGAATAGTCGCATTTACATTCGTTTGAAGTGAATGCGAGGTATACATGACACTTCGCAATGAATATTATATCTTATCATGTAACATAAAAGTCAGCTGCGATATCGCGTCATAGGAAGCATTAGAACCCTCTTGCCTCGATGCGGAGATATCTGCAAACGCTATTTCCTAGCATGGAAGTGTCGCATTTACATTCTTTTGAAGAGAATTCGAGGTATACATGACACTTCGGAATGAATATTATAACATATCACGAGACATAGAAATGAGATTCGATATCGTGATCTAAGAAGCATTAGAACTCTATTGCTACGATGCGGAGACATCTGCAAACGCTATTTCCTAGCTTGGAGGTGTCGCACTTACATTCTTTTGAAGTGAATACGAGGTATACATGACACTTCGCAATGAACATTATATCTTATCATGAAACACAGAAGTGAGATGCGATATCGCGTTTTGGGAAGCATTAGAACTCTATTGCTACGATACATAGACATCTGCAAGCGCTATTTCCTAGCAAGGAAGATTCGCATTTACATTCTTTTGAAGTGAATACGATGTATACATGACACTTCGCAATGAATATTATATCTTATCATGTAACATAGAGGTGAGATGCGACATCGCGTTTTACGAAGCATTAGAGCCCTATTGCCTCGAAGCGGAGATATCTGCAAACGCTATTTCCTAGCATGGAAGTGTCGCAGTTACATTCTTTTGAAGTGAATTCGAGGTATACATGACACTTCGGAATGAATATTATAACTTATCACGAAACATAGAAATGAGATGCGATATCGCGATCTAAGAAGCATTAGAACCCTATTGCTACGATACTCAGGCATCTGCAAACGCTATTTCCTAGCAAGGAAGTGTCGCATTTACATTCGTTTGGAGTGAATACGAGGTATACATGACACTTCGCTATGAATATTATATCTTATCACCAAACATAGAAATGAAATGTGACATCTCGTTTTAAGAAGCATTAGGACACTTTTGCTACGATACGTAGACATCTGCAAACGCTATTTTCTAGGATGGAAACGTCGCATTTACATTCTTTTGAAGTGAATACGAGGTGTACATGACACTTCGCAATGAATATTATATCTTATCATGAAACATAGAACAGAGATGCGATATCGCAATTTAAGAAGCATTGGAACTCTATGGCCTCGATGCGGAGACATCTGCAAACGCTATTTCCTAGCATGGAAGTGTCGCACTTACATTCTTTTGAAGTGAATACGAGGTATACATGACACTTCGCAATGCATATTATACCTTATCATGAAACATAGAAGTGGGATGCGATATCGCGTTTTGGGAAGCATTAGAACTCTATTGCTACGATACACAGACATCTGCAAGCGCTATTTCCTAGCAAGGAAGATTCGCATTTACATTCTTTTGAAGTGAATACGAGGTGTACATGACACTTCGCAATGAATATTATATCTTATCACGAAGCATAGAATTGAGATGCGATATCGCGTTTTGAGAAGCATTAGAACTCTATTGCTACGATACATAGACATCTGCAAGCGCTTTTTCCTAGCAAGGAAGATTCGCATTTACATTCTTTTGTAGTGAATACGAGGTGTACATGACACTTCGCAATGAATATTATATCTTATCACGAAGCATATAAATGAGATGCGATATCGCGTTTTGAGAAGCATTAGAGCTCTATTGCTACGATACATAGACATCTGCAAGCGCTATTTTCTAGCATGGAAGTGTCGCGCTTACATTCTTTTGAAGTGAATACGAGGTATACATGACACTTCGCAATGAGCATTATATCTTATCATGAAACATAGAAGTGAGATGCGATATCGCGTTTTGGGAAGCATTAGAACTCTATTGCTACGATACATAGACATCTGCAAGCGCTATTTCCTAGCAAGGAAGATTCGCATTTACATTCTTTTGAAGTGAATACGAGGTGTACATGACACTTCGCAATGAATATTATATCTTATCACGAAGCATAGACATGAGATGCGATATCGCGTTTTGAGAAGCATTAGAACTCTATTGCTACGATACATAGACATCTGCAAGCGCCATTTCGTAGCAAGGAAGATTCGCATTTACATTCTTTTGTAGTGAATGCGGGGTGTACATGACACTTCGTGATGAATATTATATCTTATCACGAAGCATAGAAGTGAGATGCGATATCGCGTTTTGGGAAGCATTAGAACTCTATTGCTACGATACATAGACATCTGCAAGCGCTATTTCCTAGCAAGGAAGATTCGCATTTACATTCTTTTGAAGTGAATACGATGTATACATGACACTTCGCAATGAATATTATATCTTATCATGTAACATAGAAGTGAGATGCGACATCGCGTTTTACGAAGCATTAGAACCCTATTGCCTCGAAGCGGAGATATCTGCAAACGCTATTTCCTAGCATGGAAGTGTCGCAGTTACATTCTTTTGAAGTGAATTCGAGGTATACATGACACTTCGGAATGAATATTATAACTTATCACGAAACATAGAAATGCGATGCGATATCGCGATCTAAGAAGCATTAGAACCCTATTGCTACGATACTCAGGCATCTGCAAACGCTATTTCCTAGCAAGGAAGTGTCGCATTTACATTCGTTTGGAGTGAATACGAGGTATACATGACACTTCGCTATGAATATTATATCTTATCACCAAACATAGAAATGAAATGTGACATCTCGTTTTAAGAAGCATTAGGACTCTTTTGCTACGATACGTAGACATCTGCAAACGCTATTTTCTAGGATGGAAACGTCGCATTTACATTCTTTTGAAGTGAATACGAGGTATACATAACACTCCACAATGAATATTATATCTTATCATGAAACATAGACATGAGATGCGATATCGCTATTTAAGAATCATTAGAGCTCTATTGCTTCGATACGGAGACATCTGCAAACGCTATTTCCTAGCAAGGTAGTGTCGCATTTACATTCTTTTGAAGTGAATACGAGGTATACATGACACTACAGAATGAATATTATATCTTATCATGAAACATAGAAATGCCATCCGACATCGCGTTTTAAGAAGCATTAGAACTCCATTGCTACGATACATAGACATCTGCAAACGCTATTTCCTAGCAAGGAAGTGTCGCATTTACATTCTTTTGAAGTGAATACGAGGTATACCTAAGTCTCCACAATGAATATTATACGTTATCATGAAACATAGAAATGAAATGCGATATCGCGTTTTAAAAAGCGTTAGAAGTCTATTGCTACTATACGTAGACATCTGCAAACGCTACCTCCAAGCAAGTATGTGTCGCATTTACATTCTTTTGAAGTGAGTACAATGTATACATGACACTTCGCAATAAATATTATATCTTATCATGATACATAGAAATGAGATGCGACATCTCGTTTTAAGAAGTATTAGAAGTCTATTCTTACGATACGTGGTCATCTGGAAACGCTATTTCCTAGGAAGGAAGTGTCGTGTTTACATTCTTTTGAAGTGAATACGAGGTATACATGAGACTTCGCAAAGAATATTATATCTTATCACGAAACATAGAAATGTAGTGCGACATCTCGTTTTAAGAAGCATTAGTACTCCATTGCTACGATACGTAGACATCTGCAAGCGCTATTCCCTAGGATGGAAACGTCGCATTTACATTCTTTTGAAGTGAATACGATGTATACATGTCACTTCGCAATTAATATTATTTCTTATCATGAAACATAGAAGAGAGATGCGATATCGCATTTTAAGAAGCATTAGAACTCTATGGCTTCGATGCGGAGACATCTGCAAACGCTATTTCCTAGCATGGGAGTTACGCACTTACATTCTTTTGAAGTGAATGCGAGGTATACATGACACTTCGCAATGAACATTATATCTTATCACGAAACATATAAATGAGATGCGATATCGCGATATAAGTAGCATTAGGAACCTTTTGCTACGATAAGTAGACATCTGCAAACGATATTCAGAAGGATGGAAACGTCGCATTTACATTCTTTTGAAGTGAATACGAGGTATACATAACAATCCACAATGAATATTATATCTTATTACGAAACATGGAAATGAAATACGACTTCTCGTTTTAAGATGCATTAGAACTCCATTGCTACGATACGTAGACATCTGCAAATGCTATTTCCTAGCATGGATGTGTCGCATTTACATTCTTTTCATGTGTAAAGGAGGTACACATAAGACTTCGCAATGAATATTATATCATATCACGAAACATAGAAATGAGATGCAAAATCTCGTTTTAAGAAGCATTAGAACTCCACTGCTTCCATATGTAGACATATCGAAGCGCATTTCCTATAAGTGTGTGTGGCAAATACAGTCTTTTGAAGTGTAGACGAGGAATACGTAACGCTTTCCAGTGAATATTACATCTTACCATGAAATATAGAATTGAGATGCGATATCGCGTTCTAAGAAGCATTAGAACTTTATTGCTTCGATACGTAGACATCTGGAAACGCTATTTCCTAGCAAGCAAGTGTGGCATTTACATTCTTTTCATGTGTAAACGAGGTACACATAACACTTCGCAATGAATATTATATCATATAACGAAACATAGAAATGAGATGCGATATAGCGTTTTAAGATGCATTAGAACACTATTGCTTCGATACCTAGACATCTGGAAACGCTATTTCCTAGCAAGAAAGTGTGGCATTTACATTCTTTTCATGTGTAAAGGAGGTACACATAACACTTCGCAACGAATATTATATCATATAACGAAACATAGAAATGTGATGCGATATAGCGTTTTAAGATGCATTAGAACACTATTGCTTCGATACCTAGACATCTGGAAACGCTATTTCCTAGCAAGACCGTGTGACATTTACATTCGTTTGAAGTGTAGACGAGGTATACATAACAATTCGCGATGAATATTACATCTAATCATGAAACATAGAAAGGAGATGCGATATCGCGTTTCAAGAAGCATTAGAAAACTATTGCTTCGTTTCGTTGATATCTGGGAATGCATTTTCAAGCAAAGAAGTGTGGCATTTACATTCTCTTGAAGTGTAGACAAGATGTACATAACACTTAGCTATGAATATTATATCTTATAATGAAACACTGAAATGAGATGCGATATCGCGTTTTAAGAAGCATTAGAACACTATTGCTTCGAAACGTAGATATCTGGAAACGCTATTTCCTAGCAAGGACGTATGACATTAACATTCATTTGAAGTGTAGACGAAGTATACATAACACTTCGCGATGAATATTATATCTCATCATGAAACATAGGAATAAAGTGCGTTATCGCGTCTTAAGAAGCAATAGAACTCTTTTGCTCCGATACGTAGATATCTGGAAACGCTTTACCTAACAAGGATGCGTGGCATTTACAATCTTTTGAAGTGTAGACGAGGAATACATAACACTTCGCAATGAATATTATGTCTTATCATGAGACATAGGAATGAGATGCGATATGGCGTTTTAAGATGCATTAGATCCCTATTGCTTCGATAAGTAACCATCCGCAAACGCTATTTCCTAGCAAGGAAGTGTCGCATTTACATTCATTTGTAGTGTATGCGTGGTATACATGACACTTCGCGATTGATATTATATCTTATCATGAAACATAGAAATGAGGTGCGATACCGCGATTTAAGAAGCATTAGAACACCATTGCTACGATACTTAGACATCTTCAAACGCTACTTCCAAGCAAGGAAGTGTCGCATTTGCATTCTTTTGAAGAGAATACGAGGTATACATGACACTTCGCAATGAATATTATATCTTATCATGAAAAATAAAAAATGAAATGCGATATCGCGTTTTAAGAAACATTAGAACTGTAATGCTACGATACGTAGACATCTGCAAACGGTATTTCCTAGCAAGGAAGTATCGCATTCACATTCCTTTGAGATGAATACGAGGCATTCATAACACTCCACAATGAATATTATATCTTATCATGAGACATAGAAATGAGATGCGATATTGCGTTTTAAGAAGCATTAGAACTCTATTGCTACGATACTTAGGCTTCTGTAAACGCTACTTCCTACCAAGGGAGAGTCATATTTACATTATTTTGAAGTGAATACGAGGTATACATGACACTTCGCAATGAATATTATATCGTACCATGAAACATAGAAATGAGATACGATATCTCGCTTTAAGAAGCAATAAAACTCTATTTCTTCGATGCGTAAACATCTGCAAACGCTATTTCCTAGCTCGGAAGTGTCGCACTTACATTTATTTGAAGTGTATGCAAGGTATACGTGACACTTGGTAATAAATATTATATCGTATCATGAAACATACAAATGAGATGCGATATGGCGTTTTGAGGAGCATTAGAAGTGTAATGCTACGATACGTAGACATTTGTAAACGCTATTTCCTAGCAAGGAAGTGTCGCATTTACATTTACTTGAAGTGTAGACGAGGAATACATAGCACTTCGCAATGAATATTACATCTTATCATGAGACATAGAAATGAGATGCGATATCCCGTTTTAAGAAGCATGAGAACTCTTTTGCATCGATACATAGACATCTGCAAACGCTATTTCCTAGCAAGGAAGTGTCGCATTTGCATTCATTTGAAGTGTATGCGAGGTATACATGCCACTCCTCAATGAATATTATATCTTATCATGAAACATAGAAATTAGATGCGATATCACGATATAAGAATCACTAGAACTCTATTCCTTCGATACCTAAACATCTGGAAACGCTACTTCCTAGCATGGAAGTGTCGCATTTACATTCATTTGAAGTGTAGACGAGGAATACATAACAGCTCGTAATGAATATTATATCTTATCATGAGACATAGAGATGAGGTGCGATTTCGCGTTTTTAAGAGAATTAGAACTCTATAGCTTCGATACAGAGATATCTGTGAACGTAATTTCCTAGAAAGGAAGTGTCGCATTCTGTGACGTCAGGCGTACCGCCTGCCACCCATCGACCTCCTCGCACCCCCCAGCATTAACCCCTGGACGCATGCAACCAACCAAACTCGCCTGCAGAACCAGCAACTGGAAGTGTTCGAGCGCGCATTCCTGCACGCGGTCACTCACACCGAGTTCAGCTGCCTCACTTGCACCGCCGAGTATACATGTCTCGCTCGTACCGAGCAGCAGTGTCTCACTCGCACCACCGAGTTTACCTGTCTCGCCCGCGCCAAGGACGGGCAGCCCTATCTCCCTCGCACCGAGGATTCCGTCCTTCAGGAAGACTTAGCCGCAGCCCATCACCTGAATGGGGTCTTTTCCAATTCCGGGAACAGGATCTGCTAGAACCTATATATTACTTCTAAGCTAGGACATACGTACCATATCATGACGCATATATAAGAATTCCTAGATGTAAGTTACACTAAGTAAGATGCGTCCGGCCAGCGATATGCGCCGCTAGCCCCACCACGAGCCGCGGCTCCCCACTCGCAGGACCGAGCGCTCTCCGCCTCGAGACGCGAGTCCCCCACTCGCGGGACCGCGATCTCCCTACCACGAGCGTCCGCGACCGTAGCACCCCGCGAACCGAGGAGGTCAGAGACGCGTCTCCAGAGCACACACTCTGACTCGAGATCTCCTACCGAGGAGTCGAAACCTCTAGTTCTAGATCATTAGCCACCTCAATGTGGGGTTCAGGCATCGTATTTCTATTTCCATTTTAACTTAGTCTTAGACTTAGAATAATACCAGTTCTTGTATACTTTATACCTAGAATATATTTTATTTTTACTTTTACTACATCCAAGTACAAGTTATTTTACCAAGTCTACTATTTCCACATCCATTAATTTTATCAAGTGTTTATAATACTAGTTCTACCTTTAACATTACATTTAACTACGAATTCTTCCACGGGATCTTCCATACAACTGGGGTTGATCTTCATCAAATTGAAGGAGTATAGAAATCGGCTTTGTGACGTTGAGACCGCCGCTTATCCTTCAGATCTTAGTCGAAAGTACAGAAAAACCTGGTGAATGAATCGTGCTTCCGGTTTGCGAAGAACGCGACGTGCGAGTAGGAAGAATTTCATACGATCACTTGTGCGTGAATATTTGGAGGGCGTTCTGAGAGTCCTCGTATACCAGCGACCTGCCTTCGCACCAGCCCAGACGCCGCTTTCCGAAGCAACCGTCGACGCTTCCGATCCAGACACCACGACGCATCACGCCGATTCTGCCACATTCAGCATCATCGCTGAATTCCGACCGCCGTCCTCCTCTTCGCTGGCGACTGATCGAGATTTTCGTAGCAGCCAACAGAACGAAATCCGCTACGATCTTAGCGAAAGATCCTCCACGCGGTTTCTACGTACAAATCGAGAGAGAAGTCATCGAAAGGTAGGGTCATTCCCTTGTTATTGCGAGTGTCTTCGCTAGTGTCGCGTCAACCGAAATTGTCGGACCCGGTCTTAACGCGTTCCCGCGAACCGAATTACCGAAAAATAGGCTCGTGTCGTAAAGCCTCCGGAGCAACGGAAAATAGTTTCACCGGACGCGATACCTCGTATTCACTTCAAGAGAATGTAAATGCTACAGTTCCTTGCGATTAAATAGCGCTTGCAGATGTCTACGTATCGAAGCAATAGAGTTCTAATGCTTCTTAAAACGCGATATCGCGTTTCATTTCTATACCTCATGATAAGATATAATATTCATTGCGAAGTGTCAATTATACCTCGTATTCACTTCAAAAGAAAGTAAATGCGGCTCTACCTTGCTAGGAAATAGCGTTTGCAGATTTCTACGTATATTAGCAATAGAGTTCTGATGCTACTTAAAACGCGATATAGCTCTTATTTCTATGTTTCATGATAAGATATAATATTCATTGTGGAGTGTTATGTATACCTTGTATTCAGTTCAAAAGAATGTAAATACGACACTTAGTTGCTAGGAAATAGCGTTTCCAGATATCTACGTATCGACGCAATAGAGTTCTAATGCTTCTTATATCGCGATATCGCATCCCATTTCAATATTTCGTAATAAGATATAATATTTATTGTGTAATGTTATGTATACTTCGTATTCACTTCAAAAGAATGTAAATGCGACACTTCCTTCCTCGGAAATAACGTTTGCAAATGTCTACGTATCGTAGCAATAGAGTTCTAGTGCTTCTTAAATCGCAATATCGCAACTCACTTCTATGTTTTGAGATCTGATATAATATTCATTGCGAAGTGTCATGTATACCTCGTACTCACTTCAAAAGAATGTAAATGCGACACTTCCATGCCAGGAAATAGCAGTTGCAGATGTCTACGTATCGTAGCTATAGAGTTCTAATGCTTTTAAAATCGCGATATCGCATCTCAATTCTATGTTTCATGATAAGATAAAATATTCTTTGCGAAATGTCATGTATACCTCGTATTCACTTCAAAAGAATGTAAATGCGACACTTCCTTGCCAGGAAATAGCGTTTGCAGATGTCTACGTATCGAAGCAATAGAGTTCCAATGCTTCTTAAATCGCGATATCGCATCTCATTTCAATGTTTCATGATGAGATAAAATATTCATTGCGAAGTGTCATGTATACCTCGTATTCACTTCAATCTAATGTAAATGCGACACTACCTTGCTAGGAAATAGAGTTTGCAGATGTCTACGTATATTAGCAATAGAGTTCTAATACTTCTTAACACGAGACATCGCATCTCATTTCTATGTTTCATGAAAAGATATAATATTCATTGCGAAAAGTCATGTATACCTCGTATTCACTTCAAGAGATTGTAAATGCGACACTTCCTTGCTATTAAATAGCGTTTGCAGATGTCTACGCATCGCAACAGTAGAGTTCTAATACTTCTTAACACGAGACATCGCATCTCATTTCTATGTTTCATGATAAGATATAATATTCATTGTGAAGTGTCATGTATTCCTAGTACTCACTTCAAAAGAATGTAAATGTGACACTTCCATGCCAGGAAATAGCGTCTGCGGATATCTACGTATCGTAGCAATAGAGAACTAACGCTTCATAAAACGCGATATCGCATCTCATTTCTATGTCTCATGATAAGATGTAATATTCATTGTGGAGTGTTATGCATACCTCGTTATCACTTCAAAATAATGTAAATGCGACACTTCCTTACTATTGAATAGCGTTTGCAGATATCTACGTATCGTAGCAATAGAGTTCTATCGCTCCTTAAAACGCGATAGCGCATCACATTACTATTTTTCATGATAAGATGTCATATTCATTGCGAAGTGTCATATATAACTCGTATTCACTTTAAAATAATGTAAATGCGGCACTACCTTGCTAGGAAATAGCGTTTCCAGATGTCTACGTATCGAAACAATAGAGTTCTAATGCTTTTTAAATCGCGATATCGCATCTCATTTCAATGTTTCGTAATAAGATATAATATTTATCGTGCAATGTTATGTATACTTTGTATTCACATCAAAAGCATGTAAATGCGACACTTCCTTCCTCGGAAATAACGTTTGCAAATGTCTACGTATCGTAGCAATAGAGTTCTAGTGCTTCTTAAATCGCGATATCGCATCTCATTTCTATGTTTCATGATAAGATATAATATTCATTGCGAAGTATCACGTATACTTCGTACTCACTTCTAAAGAATGTAAATGCGACACTTCCTTGCTAGGAAATAGCGTTTGCAGATGTCTACGTATCGAAGCAATAGAGTTCTAATGCTTCTTAAATCGCGATATCGCATCTCATTTCAATGTTTCGTAATAAGATGTAATATTCATTGTGTAATGTTATGTATACCTCGTATTCACTTCAAAAGAATGTAAATGCGACATTTCCTTGCTAGGAAATAGCGTCTCCAGATATCTACGTATTGTAGCAATAGAGTTCTAATTCATCTCAAAACGCGATATCGCAACTCGTTCCTATGTTTCATGATGAGATATAATATATATTGCGAAGTGTCATGTATACCTCGTATTCACTTCAAAAGAATGTAAATGCGACACTTCCTTGCTAGGAAATAGAGTTCGCAGATGTCTACGTATCGTAGCAATAGAGTTCTAATGCTTCTCAAAACACGATATCGCGTCTCATTTCTATGTTTCATGATGAGATAAAATATTCATTGCGAAGTGTCATGTATACCTCGTATTCACTCCAATGGAATGTAAATGCGATACTTCCTTGCTAGGAAATAGAGTTTGCAGATGCCTACGTATATTAGCAATAGAGTTCTAATACTTCCTAACACGAGACATCGCATCTCATTTCTATGTTTCATGATAAGATATAATATTCATTGCGAAGTGTCATGTATTCCTCGTACTCACTTCAAAAGAATGTAAATGTGACACTTCCATGCCAGGAAATAGCGTCTGCGGATGTCTACGTATCGTAGCAATAGAGTTCTATCGCTTCTTAAAACGCGATAACGCATCACATTACTATTTTTCATGATAACATGTAATATTCATTGCGAAGTGTCATATATACCTCGTATTCACTTTAAAATAATGTAAATGCGGCACTACCTTGCTAGGAAATAGCGTTTCCAGATGTCTACGTATCGGAACAATAGAGTTCTAATGCTTTTTAAATCGCGATGTTGCATCTCATTTCTATGTTTCATGATCAGATATAATATTCATTGCGAAGTGTCATGTACGCCTCGTATTCACTTCAAAAGAATGTAATTGCTACACTTCCTTCCTAGGAAATAGCGTTCGCAGATGTCTACGTATCGTAGCAATAGAGTTCTAGTGCTTCTTAAAACGCGATATCGCATCTCACTCCTATGTTTCATGATTAGGTATAATATTCATTGCGAAGTGTCATGTATAACTCCTATTCACTTCAAAAGAATTTAAATGCGACACTTCCTTGCTGGGAAATAACGATTGCAGATGTCTGAGTATCAAAGCATTGGAGTTCTATTACTTAAAACTGGATATCGCATCTCATTTCTATGATTGATGATAAGATATAATATTCATTGCGAAGTGTCCCTTATACCTCGTATTCACTTCAAATGAATGTAAATGCGACACTTCCTTGCAAGGTAATAGCGTTTCCAAATATCTACGTACCGTAGCAATAGATTTCTTATGCTTCTTAAAACGGGATATCGCATCTCATTTCTATGTTTCATGACAAGATATGATATTCATTGCGAAGTGTCATGTTTTCCTCGTATTCACTTCAAAAGAATGTAAGTGCGACACTTCCTTCCTAGGAAATAGCGTTTGCAGATGTCTACGTATCGTAGCAATAGAGTTCTAGTGCTTCTTAAAACGCGATATCGCATCTCACTCCTATGTTTCATGATAAGGTATAATATTCATTGCGAAGTGTCATGTATACCTCCTATTCACTTCAAAGGAATGTAAATGCGACACTTCCTTGCTAGGAATTAGCGTTTCCAGATTTCTACGTATCGAAAAAATAGAGTTCTAATGCTTCTCAAAACGAGATGTCGCATCTCGTTTCTATGTTTCGTGATAAGATATAATATTCATGGCGAAGTGTCATGTATACCTCGTACTCACTTCAAAAGAATGTAAATGCGACACTTCCTTGCCAGGAAATAGCGCTTCCAGATGACCACGTATCGAAAGAACAGAGTTCTAATGCTTCTTAAAACGAGATGTCGCACTTCATTTCTATGTTTCGTGATAAGATATAATATTCTTTGCGAAGTGTCATGTATATCTCGTATTCACTTCAAAAGAATGTAAATGCGACACTTGCATGCTAGGAAATAGCGTTTGCAGATGTCTACGTATCTTAGCAATAGAGTTCTAATGCTTCTTAAAACGAGATGTCGCATCTCACTTCTATGTTTCATGATAAGATATAATATTCATTGCGAAGTGTCATGTATACCTCGTATGAACTTCAAAAGAATGTGAATGCGACACTTGCATGCTAGGAAATAGCGTTTGCAGATGTCTACGTATCTTAGCAATAGAGTTCTAATGCTTCCTAAAACACGATATCGCATCTCACTGCTATGTTTCACGATAAGATATAATATTCATTATGGAGTGGTAAGTATTCCTCGTATTCACTTCAAAAGAATGTAAATGCGGCACTTCCATGCTAGGAATTAGCGTTTGCAGATGTCTACATACCGAAACAATAGAGTTCTAATGATTCTTAAGACGACATATCGCATCTCATTTCTATGTTCCACGATAAGATATAATATTCATTGCGAAGTGTCATGTATACGTCGTGTTCACTTCAAAAGAATGTAAATGCGACTATTCCTTGCTAGGAAATAGCGTTTGCAGATGTCTACGTATCGTAGCAATGGAGTTCTAATGCTACTTATATCGCGATATCGCATCACATTTCTATGTTTCGTGATAAGTTATAATATTCATTGCGAAGTGGCATGTGTGCCTCGTATTCACTTCAAGAGAATGTAAATGCGACACTTCCACGCTAGGAAATAGCGTTTGCAGATGTCTCCGCATCGAGGCAATAGAGTTCTAATACTTCTTAAAACGCGATATCGCAGCTCATTTCTATGTTTTATGATAACCTATAACATTCATTGCGAAGTGTTATGTATTCGTCGTCTGAACTTCAGACGAATGTAAATGCCACACTCACTTTCTAGGAAATAGCGTTGGCAGATATCTACGTATCGTAGCAATAGAGTTCTAGTGCTTCTTATATCGCGATATCGCATCTGATTTCTACATTTCATGATAAGATATAATATTCATTGTGGTGTATTATGTATCCCTCGTATTCACTTCAAATGAATGTAAATGCGACAATTCTTGCTAGGAAATAGCGTTTGCAGATGTTTACGTATCAAAGCAATAGAGTTCTAATGCTTCTTATACCGCGATATCGCATCTCATTTCTATGTTTCATGATAAGATATAATATTCATTGTGCAGTGTTACGTATACCTCGTATTCGCTACAAAGGAATGTAAATGCGACACTTCCATGCTAGGAACTAGCGTTTCCAGATGTCTAGGTATAGAAGCAATAGAGTACTAATGCTTCTTGAAGCGCGATATCGCATCTCATATCTATGTCTATGATAAGATAGAATATTCGTTGCGAAGTGCTATGTACTCCTCGTCCACACTTCCAATGAATGTAAATGCGACACTACCATGCTAGGAAATAGCCTTTGCAGATGTCTACGTATCGTAGAAATAGAGTTCTAATGCTACTTAAAACGAGATGTCGCATTTCATTTCTATGTTTCGTATTAAGATATAATATTCATTGTGCAATGTTATGTATACCTCGTATTCACTTCAAAAGAATGTAAATGCGACACTTCCTTGCTAAGAAATAGAGTTTCCAGATGACCACATATCGACAGAATAGAGTTCCAATACTTCTTAAAACGGGATGTCGCATCTCATTTCTATGTGTCGAGATAGGATATAATATTCATTGCGAAGTGGCATGTATACCTCGTATTAACTTCAAAAGAATGTAAATGCGGCATTTCCATGCTAGGAAATAGCGTTTCCAGATGACCACGTATCGTAAGAATAGGGTTCTAGTACTTCTTAAAACGAGATGTCGCATCTCACTTCTATGTTTCGAGATAAGATATAATATTCATTGCGAAGTGTCATGTATACCTCGTATTAACTTCAAGAGAATGTAATTGCGACACTTCCCTGCTAGGAAGTAGAGTTTGCAGATGTCAACGTATCGTAGCAGTAGGGTTCTAATGCTACTTAAAACGAGATGTCGCATTTCATTTCTATGTTTCGTGATAAGATATAATATTCATTGTGGAGTGTTATGTATATCTCGTATTCACTTCAAAAGAATGTAAATGCGACACTTCCTTGCTAGGATATAACGTTACCAGATGTCTACGTATCGTAGCAATAGAGTTCTAACGCATCAATAAACGCGATATCGCATTTCATTTCCATGTTTCATGATAAGATATAATGTTCATTGCGAAGTTTCATGTATGCCTCGTATTCACTTCAGATGAATGTAAATGCGGCACTTCCTTGCTAGGAAATAGCGTTTCCAGATGTCTACGTATCGTAGCAATAGAGATCTAATGCTACTTAAATCGCGATATCGCATCTCATTTCTATGTTTCGTTATAAGATATAATATTCACTACGAAGTGTCATGTATACCTCGTACTCACTTCAAAAGAATGAAAACGCGACTATTCCCTGCTAGGAAATAGCGCTTGCAGATGTCTCGGCAACGAAGTAGTAGAGTTCTAATGCTTCTTAAATCCCGATATCGCATTTCATTACTATGTTTCGTGATAGGGTACAATATTCGTTGTGGAGTGTTATGTATATCTCGTATTCACTTCGAAAGAATGTAAATGCGACACATCCGTCCTATTAAATAGCGTTTGTAGATGTCTCCGTATCGACGCAGTAGAGTTGTAATTCTTCTATACCCCGGTATCGCATTTCATTCCTGTGTTTCGTGATAGGGTATAATATTCATTGCGAAGTATCATGTATAACTCGTATTCACTTCAAATGAATGTAAATGCGACACATCCATGCTAGTAAATAGCGTTTGCAGATATCTTCGTATCGAAGCAATAGTGTTCTAATGCTTCTTAAATCGCGATATCGCATCTCATTTCTATGTTTCGTGATAAGATATAATATTCATTGCGAAGTGTTATGTATACCTCGTACTCACTTCAAAAGAATGTAAATGCAACACTTGCCTACTAGGAGATGGCGTTTGCAGATGTCTACGTATCGTAGCAATAGAGTTCTAATACTTCTTAGAACGCGATATCGCATCTCACTCCTATGTTTCATGATAAAATATAACATTTATTGCGACGTGTCATGTATACCTCGTATTCACTTCAAAAGAATGTAAATGCGACACTTCCATGCTAGGAAATAGCGTTTGCAGATGTCTACGTATCGTAGCAATAGAGTTCTAATGCTTCTTAAAACGCGATATCGCATCTCGCTGCTATGTTTCATCATAAGATATAATATTCATTGCGATGTGTCATGTATACCTCGTATTCACTTCACAGAATGTAAATGCGAAACTTCCTTGCTAGGAAATAGCGTTTCCAGATGACCACGTATCGAGAGAATAGAGTTCTAATACTTCTTAAGACGAGATGCCGCATATCATTACTATGTTTCATGATAAGATATAATATCCATTGTGAAATGTTATGTATACCTCGTATTAACTTCAAAAGAATGTAAATGCGACACTTCCTTGCTAGGAAATAACGTTTGCAGATATCTACGTATATTAGCAATAGAGTTCTAATGCTTCTCAAATCGCGATATCGCACCTCATTCCTGTGTTTCATTGTGAGATATAATACCCGTTGCGAAGTGTCATGTATTCCTCGTATTCACTTCAAAAGAATGTAAATGCGACACTTCCTTGCTAGGAAATATTGTTTGCAGATGTCTACGTATCGTAGCAAAAGGGTTCTAATGCTTCTTAAAACGCGATATCGCATCTCACTGCTATGTTTCACGATAAGATATAATATTCATTATGGAGTGTCATGTATACCTCGATTTCACTACACAAGAATGTAAATGCGATACTTCCATGCTAGGAAATAGCGTTTGCAAATGTCTACGTATCGTAGCAATAGAGTTCTAATGCTTCTTAAAACGAGATGTCGCATCTCACTTCTATGTTTCACGATAAGATATAATATTCATTATGGAGTGGTAAGTATTCCTCGTATTCACTTCAAAAGAATGTAAATGCGGCACTTCCATGCTAGGAATTAGCGTTTGCAGATGTCTACGTATCGTAGCAATAGAGTTCTAATGCTTCTGAGAACCCGATGTCGCATCTCACTTCTATGTTTCATGATAAGATATAATATTCATTGCGAAGTGTCATGTATACCTCGTATTCACTTCAAATGAATGTAAATGCTGCACTTCCATGCTAGGAATTAGCGTTTGCAGATGTCTACGTATCGTAGCTATAGAGTTCTAATGCTTCTCAAAACGCGATGTCGCATCTCATTTCCATGTTTCATGATCAGATATAATATTCATTCCGAAGTGACATGTATACCTCGATTTCACTACACAAGAATGTAAATGCGACACTTACATGCTAGAAAATAGCGTTTGCAAATGTCTACGTATCGTAGCAATAGAGTTCTAATGCTTCTTAAAACGAGATGTCGCATCTCACTTCTATGTTTCATGATAAGATATAATATTCAATGCGAAGTGTCATGTATACGTCGTATTCACTACAAAAGAATGTAAACGCGACACTTCCTTGCTAGGATATAGCTTTTGCTGATGTCTACGTATCGAAGCAATAAAGTTCTAATGCTTCTTATAACGCGATATCGCATCTCATTTCCATGTTTCGTGATAAGATATAATATTCATTGCGAAGTGTCATGTAGACCACGTATTCCGTTCAAAAGTATGTAAATGCGACTCTTCCTTGCCAGGAAGTAGCGTTTGCAGAATTTTACGTATGGTAGCAATAGAGTCCTAATGCTTCTCAAAACGAGACGTCGCATCACATTTCTATGTCTCGTGATAAGTTACAATATTCATTGCGAAGTGTCATGTATACCTCGTATTCACTTCAAAAGAATGTAAATGCGGCACTTCCACCCTAGGAAATAGCGTTTGCAAATTTCTACGTTTCGTAGCAATGGAGTTCTAAGGCATCTTAAAACGCAACATCTCATCACATTTCTATGTTTCATGATAAGATATAATGCTCATTGCGAAGTGTCGTGTATACATCGTCTTCACTTCAAAAGGAAGTAAATGCGACACTTCCTTCCTAGGAAATAGCGTTTCCAGATGTCTACGTTTCGAAGCAGCAGAGTTCTAATGCTTCCTAAATCCCGATATCGCACTTCATTACTATGATTCGTGACAGGGTATAATATTAATTGTGGAGTGTTATGTATACATCGTATTAACTTCAAATGTTTGCAGATGTCTACATACCGAAACAATAGAGTTCTAATGATTCTTAAGACGACATATCGCATATCATTTCTATGTTCCACGATAAGATATAATATTCATTGCGAAGTGTCATGTATACGTCGTGTTCACTTCAAAAGAATGTAAATGCGACTATTCCTTGCTAGGAAATAGCGTTTGCAGATGTCTACGTATCGTAGCAATGGAGTTCTAATGCTACTTATATCGCGATATCGCATCACATTTCTATGTTTCGTGATTAGTTATAATATTCATTGCGAAGTGGCATGTGTGCCTCGTATTCACTTCAGGAGAATGTAAATGGGACACTTCCACGCTAGGAAATAGCGTTTGCAGATGTCTCCGCATCGAGGCAATAGGGTTCGAATGCTTCTTCAAACGCGATATCACATCTCACTTCTATGTTTTATGATAATATATAATATTCATTGCCAAGTGTCATGTTTACCTCGTATTCAGTTCAAAAGAATGTAAATGCGACAATTCAGTGCTACGAAATTGCGTTTGCAGATGTCTACGTATCGAAGCAATAGAGTTCCAATGTTTCTTAAAACGGGATATCGCATCGCATTTCTATGTTTCACGATAAGATATAATATTCATTGCGAAGTGTCACGTACACCTCCTATTCACATGAAAAGAATGTAAATGCCACACTTCCTTGCTAGGAAATAGCTTTTGCAGATGTCTACGTATCGTAGCAATAGATTTCTAGCGCTTCTTAGAACGCGATATTGCATCTCCTTTCTATGTTTCATGATCAGATATAACGTTCATTGTGGAGTGTTATGTATACCTCGTATTCACTTTAAAAGTATGTAAATGCTATATTTCCTTGCTAGGAAGTAGCGTTTGCAGATGTCCACGTACCGAAGCAATAGAGTCCAAATGCTTCTTAAAACGCGATATCACATCTCATTTCTATGTTTCATGATAGGATATAATATTCATTGCGAAGTGTCGTGTATACCTCGTCTACGCTTCATATGAATGTAAATGCGACACTTCCTTGCTAGGAAATAGCGTTTGCAGATGTCTACGTATCGTAGCAATAGAGTTCTAGTGCTTCTTAAAACGCGATGTCGCATCTCACTCCTATGTTTCATGATAAGGTATAATATTCATTGCGAAGTGTCATGTATACGTTCTATTCATTTCAAAGGAATGTAAATGCGACACTTCTTTGCTAGGAATTAGCGTGTCCAGATGTCTACGTATCGAAACAATAGAGTTCTAATGCTTCTTAAAACGTGATATCGCACCTCATTTCCCTGTTTGATGATAAGATATAACATTCATTGCGAAGTATACATCATATTCACTTCAAAAGAATTTAAATGCGACTATTCCTTGCTATGAAATAGCGTTTGCAGATGTCTACGTATCGTAGCAATATAGTTCTTGTGCTGCTTAATTCGCGATATCCCATCTCATTTCTATGTTCCATGATAAGATACAATATTCATTGCGAAGTGTCATGTATACCTCGTATTCGCTAAAAAAGAATGTAAATGCGACACTTCCTTGCTAGGAAATTGCCTTTCCAGATGTCAGCGTATCGAAACAATAGAGTTCTAATGCTTCTTAAAACTAGATGTCGCATATCATTTCTATGTTTCATGATACGATATAATATTCATTGCGGAGTGTCATGTATACCTTGTATTCACTACATAAGAATGTTAATGCGACACTTCCTTGCTCGGAAATAGCGTCCGCAGATGTCTACGTATCGAAGCAATAGAGTTCTAATGCTTCTTAAAACGAGATGTCGAATCTCACTTCTATGTTTCATGATAAGATAGAATATTAATTGCGAAGTGTCATGTATACCTCGTATTCACTTCAAAAGAATGTAAGTGCGACACTTCCATGCTAGGAAATAGCGTTTGCAGATGTCTACGTAACGTAGCAAGGGAGTTCTAATGCTTCTTAAAACGAGATGTCGCATTTCATTTCTATGTTTCGTGATAAGATATAATATCCATTGCGAAGTGTCATGCATACCTCGTATTCACTTCAATGGAATGTAAATGCGACAGTTCCATGCTAGGAAATAGCGTCTCCAGATGTCTACGTAACGTAGCAAGGGAGTTCTAATGCTTCTTAAAACGAGATGTCGCATTTCATTACTATGTTTCGTGATAAGATATAATATTCATTGTGGAGTGTTATGTATTCCTCGTATTCACTTCAAAAGAATGTAAATGCGACCTTTCCATGCTAGGAAATAGCGTTTGCAGATGTCCACGTATCGTAGCAACAGTGTTCTAATGCTTCTTAAAACGAGATGTCGCATTTCATTTCTATGTTTCGTGATAAGATATAATATTCATTGCGAAGTGTCATGTGTAACTCGTATTCACTTCAAAAGAGTGTAAATGCGACACTTCCATGCTAGGAAATAGCGTATGCTGATGTCTACGTATCGTAGCAATAGAGTTCTAATGCTTCTTAAAACGAGATGTCGCATTACATTTCTGTGTTTCGTGATAAGATATAATATACATTGTTGACTGTAATGTATACCTCGTATTGACTTCAAAAGGACGTAAATGCGACACTTCCTTGCTAGGAAATATTGTTTGCAGATGTCTAGGTATCGTGGCAATAGAGTCCTAATGCTTCTTAAAACGAGATATCGCATCTTACTCCTATGCTTCATGATAAGATATAATACTCATTGCGAAGTGTCATGTATACCTTGTATGCACTTCAAACGAATGTAAATGCGACACATGCTAGGAAATAGCGTTTGCAGATGTCTACGTTTCGTAGCAATAGCGTTTTAATGCTTCTTAGAACGCGATATCGCATCACACTTCTATGTCTCATGATGAGATATAATATTCATTGCGAAGTGCCATGTATACCTCGTACTCACTTCAAAAGAATGTAAATGCGACACTTGCTTGCTAGGAAATAGCGCTTCCAGATGACCACGTATCGAAAGAATAGAGTTCTAATACTTCTTAAGACGAGATGCCGCATCTCATTACTATGTTTCATGATAGGATATAATATCCATTGCGAAGTGTTAGGTATACCTAGTATTCACTTCAGTGGAATGTAAATGCGACATTTCCATGCTAGGTAATAGAGTTTGCAGGTGTCTACGTATCGTAGCAAGAGAGTTCTAATGCTTCTTAAAACGAGATGTCGCATTTCATTTCTATGTTTCGTAATAAGATATAATATTCATTGTGAAATGTCATGTATACCTCGTATTCACTTCAAAAGAATGTAAATGCGACCCTTCCATGCTAGGAAATAGCCTTTGCAGATGTCTACGTATCGTAGCAAAAGAGTTCTAATGCTTCTTAAATCGCGATATCGCATCTCATTTATATGATTCCTGATAAGATATATTGTTCATTGCGAAGTGTCATGTACACGTCGTATTCACTACAAAAGAATGTAAACGCGACACTTCCTTGCTAGGATATAGCTTTTGCTGATGTCTACCTATCGAAGCAATAAAGTTCTAATGCTTCTTATAACGCGATATCGCATCTCATTTCCATGTTTCGTGATAAGATATAATATTCATTGCGAAGTGTCATGTAGACCTCGTATTCCGTTCAAAAGTATGTAAATGCGACTCTTCCTTGCTAGGAAATAGCGTTTGCAGAATTTTACGTATGGTAGCAATAGAGTCCTAATGCTTCTCAAAACGGGACGTCGCATCAGATTTCTATGTCTCGTGATAAGTTACAATATTCATTGCGAAGTGTCATGTATACCTCGTATTCACTTCAAAAGAATGTAAATGCGACACTTCCATGCTAGGATATAGCGTTTGCAGATGTCTCCGCATCGAGGCCGTGGAGTTCTAATGCTTCTTAAAACGCGATTTCGCGTCTTTCTACTATGTTTCAAGATAAGATATAATATTCATTGCGAAGTGTCATGTATACCTCGAATTCACTTCAAAGGAATGTAAATGCGACTATTGCTTGCTAGGAAATAGCGTTTGCAGATGTCTACGTGTCGTAGCAATAGAGTTCCAATGCCACTTAAATCGCGATATCGCATCTCATTTATATGTTTCGTGATAAGATATAATATTCATTGCGAAGTGTCACGTATAGCTCGAATTCACTTCAAAAGAATCTAAATGCAACATTTCCATGCTAGGAAATAGCCTTTGCAGATATGTCCGCATCGAGGCAATGTGGTTCTAATGCTTCTTAAAACGCGATATCGCATCTCACCTTTATGTTACATGATAAGATATAATGATCATTGCGAAGTGTCATGTATACCTCGTATTCACTTCAAAACAACGTAAATGCGACGTTTCCATCCTAGGAAATAGCGTTCGCAGATGTCTACGTATCGTAGCAATAGAGTCCTAATGCTTCTTAAAACGAGATATCGCACATCATTTCTATGTTTCATGATAAGATATGATATTCACTGCGAAGTGTCATGTATACCTCGCATACACTTCAAATGAATGTAAATGCGACACTTCCCTGCTAGGAAATAGCGTTTGCAGATGTCTACGTATCGAAGCAATAGAGTTCTAATGCTTCTCAAATCGCGATATCGCATTTCATTTCTATGTTTCATGATAAGATATAATATTCATGGCGACGTGTTACGTTTACCTCGCATACACTTCAAATGAATGTAAGTCCGACTCTTCCAGGCTAGGAAATAGCGATTGCAGATGTCACCGTATCGTAGCAATAGAGTTCTAATGCTTCCCAAAACGCGATATCGCATCTGATGTCTATGTTTCATGATAAGATATGATATTCATTGCGAAGTGTCATGTATACCTCGCATACACATCAAATGAATGTAAATGCGAAACTTCCTAGCTAGGATGTAGTGTTTGCTGACGTCTACGTATCGCCGCAATACGGTTCTCATGCTCCTCAAAACGCGATATGGCATTTCATTTCTATGTTTCATGAAAAGATATAATATTCATTGCGAAGTGTTATGCACATCTCGCATACACTTCAAATGAATGTGAATGCGACACTTCCTTGTTAGGAAAAAGCGTTTGCAGATGTCTACGTATCGAAGCAATAGTGTTCTACTCCTTCTTAAAACGGGATATCGCATCCCATTTCTATGTTTCGTGATAAGATAACAATTTCATTGTGGAGTGTTATGTATACCTCGTATTCACTTAAAAAGAATGCCAATGCGAGACGTCCTTGCTAGGAAGTAGCGTTTGCAGATGTCTACGTATCGAAGTAATAGAATTCTAACGCTTCTTAAAACGCGATATCCCATCTCATTTCTATGTTTCATGATAAGATATAATATTCATTGTGCAGTGTTATGTATATTTCGTATTCCAATCAAAAGAATGTAAGTGCGACGCTTCCTTGCTAGGAAATAGCGTTTGCAGATGTATACGTATCGAAGCAATGGAGTTCTAATGCTTCTTAAAACGCGACATCGCATCTCATTCCTATGTCTCATGATAAGATATAATATTCATTGCGAAGTGTTATCTACACCTCGCATACACTTTAAAGGAATGTAAATGCGACACTTCCTCTCTAGGAAATTACGTTTCCAGATACCTACGTATCGAAGCAAAAGTGTTCTAATGCTTCGTAATACGCGACATCGCATCTCATTTCTATGATTCATGATAAGATATAATATTCATTGTGGACTGTCATGTATATCTCGCATACACTACAAATGAATGTAAATGTGACACTTCCTTGCTGGGAAATAGCGATGACAGATGTCTACGTATCGAAGCAATGGAGTTCTAGTACTTCTTATATCGCGATACCGCATCTCATTTCTATGTTTCATGATAATATATAATATTCATTGCGAATTGTTATGTATACCTCGTCTACACTCCAAAAGGATGTAAATGCCACACTTCCTTGCTCGGAAATAGCGTTTCCAGTTGTTTACTTATCGGAGCAATAGAGTTCTATTGCTTCATTCAACACGATGTCGCAAGTCATTTCAATGATTCATGGTAAATTGCAATGTTCTATGCAATATGTTACATTTGTCTGAATCTAGACCTTAGAAGGATGTGAATCCTATACTTACTTGCAACAGAATATCGTTTCCAGATGTCTATGTGTCCAAGCATGACATTTCTAATACTCTACGCAGCGCGATATCGCATCTCATTTCAACGTTTCAAAGCAAAGAATCTGTAATCATATATCCATAACATTATGCTTAACTGTTAGAGGTCTTTAATAGAATGTGAATTATATAATTCCATGCAACGGCATGGCGTTCCGTAGTGTCTGTCTGTTAAAGCAATCGAGTTAGAATTCTCCATGCAATGCGCTGGCGCATCCCATTTCATCGTTTCAAAGTAAGAATGCTGTAATCTCTTATGCATAGCTCTATGCTTATCTGCTTTAAAACTTCATAAGAATGTAAATTCTACAGCTCCATGCAACAGGATTGCCCTTCGTAGTGTCTACATGTCGAGACAATCGAGTACTAATGCATCATACAATGCCATGACTCATCTCATTTCAACGTTTCGAATTAAGTAAGCTCTAATCTTCTATGAAAAGCATTATAATTATCTGCTTCTACTCTACAAAAGAATGTGAATTCTATAGATCCAAGCAACAGGAGGGCAGGCCCTCCACCATCCTACAGCCTGCCCTGATGCGGGCAAAGGATTCCCAGGGCCACTCAAACCGCGACCAACATCTATCTTATACTCTAACCGATTCATCGTTATGCGTTTTCCATTAAGCTTGCCGGGGTCAGTGATATTGAATCGCTCAATCTAAATTATTATTTTCTCTTTAAGTTTCTCGATTTTTTTAGTTTCTCTCACGATATCGTCTATTTCGTTGTACCTTTCCCTTACAGTATGGTATATAATCTGTTGTTTGATATTTCTAGGATTTCCTTTTAATAAATGCAATGCTTCCACATATTTTCTTTCTCTTTCTCTTTAGTTACATTGTTGTTATTTTATGCTTTTCACCCTCCACATTCCCTTTCTACACCATCTTGGAACAGGCGTTATACGATTACTGCAGGATGACGCCCCGGTCTCGTTACACCGAGATCGAGTGTTCTCTCTTGCATCCGTTGATTTATATATGTTATATATTGAAGAATATTTCCTCTTGTCCTTTGTATATTTCAAATGAAATTACATTGACAGAAGTACGAGCTAGTTCTGCACGCCTATTTGAAACAACATTAAATCACCTTGTTAAACAATAATATATTAAATGTGACCTAGACTTTTAAATTTGAATTTATAAACATCTAACAGGTAAATATGTTTTTCTTACTATTTATATCGTTATACATTCAGTGATTTATTGTGTGCTGTGATTTCATATATTAACTGCTTGATTATATTTTGCAATGAACTTTGCGTACCAAACATTGATTTTACTCCTGATGGGAGTGGATAGTTCTTCGTTTTATATTCTTATATCGCATTGATTATAAAAGTATATGATATCCTTTTTATGCAGTCATGTACAATTATGTACATACAAATTCGCGATTAAGTAGCTATGTGTTCAAATTCAATTCCGAATAATACACTAAAAAGCATCCCAGATAACAAACGGCAAGATGGTAGCGACACCATGCCGGCACTATATTGCCACTTTCGAGGAGTGTCAACTGATTCGTAGTCATCTGTGACCGGATTCCGAAGTAAAGTAATATTCTACTTTCGAAATTGTTGGCTCTTGTAATTCTAAGGCAAATATATTCATCTGTCGACATCGTGAACATTGTTTTTTGGCAAGATTCCAGAAAAACAAATATGCTATAAGTAAAATAATATACATCATAATATTAAATTTAACTCTGTTCATCGTTGCCTTGTTGGACACATCCATAACAATATACAGGGTGGGGCAGTAATAATTAGCACCTCAGATATCCACGAAACTATAAGTTTCGTAGAAGTTTTTGCTAATATAAAATTGCATAGTACAAAGGGGCCATCCGTTGATGAAAATAGTTTTTTTGTAAGTGGAGTTATGTTGGACATATGAAGGTTACCTTCATTTTTTTAAAATGAATTGGTATGTCCATTCTTCCGTAATACGATAGAGCATTTTAAAGCAAGTTTAACGATCTGTAACATGAAGGCATTGAAGGTTACAAAAAGTAAAGAAAGGCGATAATACTCACGGTTTTGATAGTAAATGAAACATACGTATTGTAAACAGTGGTGGAAGGCGTAATACTTACCGTTTACTTCACTGTGAATAAACACTTTTCGAAGGGCATTTCAATAGTTTGCAGCATAAGTTAAACATGATAAGATTAGTACTGAAAAATCGGTTCGAATACGTTTGGTTAAGCTTTCTTTGTGTCGTTCATTTTATAAGTACTGAGTTGCGGATTCCTGAGGACAGCTCACAAAATTGTTGAACTATGGAAGATTATCATTGTGAATTTGAATCAAAAGGTAATTAAATTCCATTAGATTGTAAACAGATCTCAATGTTTCATTTTAGATAGTAAGGTTAAATACTCCTTAAAAAACTACAAGAATGGATACATACCCTTCTGGTATTATTATTTCATAAAGAATTATTATTGCAATTATATAGTTCATTACGATAAAAAATATTTCTCAGAAAATTCTAAATATTAAATTAAAGAATCAAGTAAAACATTTTTAATAATTACGAATATGAAAAATACTTGAACATTCCAATAGAAAGATGTCTAAACAGGAGCTAGAAAAGTCAAACATTCAATTTCAATTCCAGAATTCATCTATAAGAGGTAAAATGTTTCGAAAGCTTTAATTACAGTCTTTAATGCAAGCAGTTGGCCAGTATTTCAATTTTTAGAAAATTGATGAAAGTCAACCATTTTGAAGTGGTCAGAATCTTTGTCGTTTGAGCAATAAGTGAATAACAAATAACTGCATAAATTCCAGGCTTAAAAACTTATGGATTAAATCCTATGCAGACTCGTTTATGAGCGAGTTACTAAATAATAATCCACACTAAGTAATCATTTTAAAACTTAAACGATTACATCTCGCGAACTTTCAAAGATATCAGAAGCGTGAAAAGTATGTGGTTTATCAAAAACTCTTCTAAAAGAACGGACGAAGTCAATAGAAATCTTTGTTGAAGTAAGCAAGTTCTAAAGTTCTAAGCAACGCGATGGCCCTTATCTGCCTATGTTTCATAGCAAGTAAGTTCTGAATTTCTATGAAATCCGATGGAATTCCTCACTACTAACGTTTCAAAGTAAGTTCTCAAATTCTCAGTTCTACGTTTAAAACTATGTGTGTTCTATATATCTATGTAAAGTGATGGTTCCTATTCGTTGTGACGGAAACCTATATATAGTAAGTCAGGGAAGCTCAAAGGGGTTAATTATCTAAATGCTTTAAGGTGTAAAACGTACTTTAATCTAAAGCGATCTATCGTTCCAAGGTATCCGCTCACGTACAACTTTTCTTGGGCGCCAGATGCTCAGAAAGTAGCAAAGGTATAGATTACATGACCCCGGGAACCCTGGGGCGGAACATCCCTTGAAACTTCTAAATGCTCCTCCTCTCGACTACGCCTAGTCAAGTACACACACTCAGGTCGCGAGATACTGAAGTCACGGCATGTTTATTAATGGTCTCGACGTGGGTTTAACTAACAAGGGCTACGGGAAACTACGCAACACGCCGCGAATTACCGGGTATCATAACTCGCTTCACGATATAAGAACAATATACAATATGCGACTCAAGAAATGGGACGCTTTAGCGAATAAGCTCTCACGTTCTCTTCTTCAGGTTCCTTGAATTCGCTGGTCGTCCTCGGGTCTCCTGGATCCTCCTCGGGGCTTCTTGGTGGAGTGGGCTGTAGGCTTCGGTATTGTTCGGGTCCATCGATCAGTGGACTTCGGCGATTTCCTCTTCTCGTCCCCTTGGCTGTCCCTGAGAGGATCCTCCTGATCATTTAAATTGCATAGCGCCTCGCGCGCCGCGCTCCCATGGCACACCTGCAGGGCCGCTGGACTTTTGACTTCTCTTTAGGGGGCTAAGGATGGTTGAGGACCTTCTCACATCCCAGAGCATTATAAAGCACAGAAGCAGATAAGCATAATGCGATGCATAGAGCTTTACAACCTTCTAACTTACTTTGAACTGTTTATATGAAATGCGATATTGCGGTGCATGAAGCATGACAAATTAAATGCTTCGGCACCTGAACATCTAGAAACGCTATCCCCGGGCAAGAAAGTGTAGGGTTCACACTCAATTCATATGCAGAAGCAGATAAACATACCGCGATGCTATGAATATTACATCTTATCATGAAATATAGAAGTAAGATGCGCAGCTGCGTTTTACGAAGCATTAGAACTCTATTGCTTCTAAACCTTCAGATATAGAAACGATATTCCATAGCAAGGAAGTGATCCAATTACATTCATTTGAAGTGTACAGGAGATATACATAACGCGTTGCATTGAAATTACATCTTATCATATGACTTAGAATTGATATGCGATATCGCGTTTTATAAAGAGTCAGAAATCTATTGCTTCGATGCGTGGACATCTAGAAACGCAATTTTCTAGCCAAGAAGTGTGGCATTTGCATCCTTTTGAAGTGTAGACGAGGTATACATAACACTTCGCAATAATTATTGTATCTTAACGTGAAACGTAGAATTGAGATTCGATATCACGTTTAAGGAAGCTTTAGAATTCCATTGCTTCGATACGTAGACAATCTGGAAACGCTATCTCCTACAAAGCATGTGTGGGATTTACACTACTCTGAAGTGTAGACGAGGTATACATAACACAACGCAATGAATATTATATCTTATCATGAAACATAGAAATGGGAGGCGATATCGCGTCTTACGAAGCATTAGAACCCAATTGCTTCTATACGTAGACAACTGGTATCGCATTTCCTAGCAAACAAGTGTGGCATTTATATTCATTTGAAGCGTAGAAGAGGTATACATAACACTTCGCAATGAATATTATATCTCATCATGAAACATAGAAATGAGATGCGATATCGCGTCTTACGAAGCATTAGAACCCCATTGCTTCGATACGTAGACATCTGGAAACGCATTTCCTAGCAAGGAAGTGAGGTATTTGCATCCTTTTGAAGTGTAGACGATGCATACATAACACTTCGCAATGAATATGATATCTTATCGTGAAACATTGAAATGAGATGCGTTATCGCGATTTAAGGAGCATTAAAACTTTATTGCTTCGATACGTAGACATCTGGAATCGCATTTCATAGCAAGGATGTGTGGCATTTACATTCTTTTGAAGTGCAGACGAGGTATACATAGCACATTGCAATGATTATTATCTCTTATCATGAGACATAGAACTGCCATGCGATTTCGCGTTTTAAAAGGCACTAGAACTCTATTGCTTCGAACGTAGACACCTGGAAACGCCTTTTCTAGCAAGGAAGTGTGGCATTTACATTCTTTTGAAGTATAGACGAAGTATACATAACACTTCGCAATGAATATTATGTCCTGTCATGAAACATGGAAACGAGATGCGTTATCGCGTTTTAAGGAGCATTAAATCTTTATTGCTTCGATACGTAGACATCTGGAAACGCCTTTTCTAGCAAGGACGTGTGGCATTTACATTCTTTTGAAGTGCAGACGAGGTATACATAACACTTCGCAATGAATATTACATCTTATCATGAAACATAGAACTGCCATGCGATTTCGTTGTTTTAAGAGGCATTAGAACTTCATTGCTTCAATACGTAGACACCAAGAAAAGCATTTCCTAGCGTGGAAGCGAGGCATTTACATTCTTTAGAAGTATAGACGATGTACACATGACACTTCTCAATGAATATTATATCTTGTCACGAAACATGGAAATGAGATGCGATATCGCGATTTAAGAAGCATTACAACTCTATTGCTACGATACGTAGACATCTGCAAACGCTAATTCCTAGCATGCAAGTGTCGCACTTACATTAATTTGAAGTGAATACGAGGTATACATGACACTTCGCCATGAATATTATATCTTATCACGAGACATAGAAATGAAATGCGACATCTCGTTTTAAGAAGCATTAGAGCTCCATTGCTACGGTACTTAGACATCTGCAAACGCTATTTCCTAGGAAGGAAGTGTCGCATTTACATTCTTTTGAAGTGAATACGAGATATACATGACACTTCGCAAAGAATATTATATCTTATCATGAAACATGGATGTGAGATGCGATATCGCGTTTTAAGAAGCATTAGAAGTCTATTTCTACGATACGTAAACATCTGCAAACAATATTTCCTAGCAAGGAAGTGTCGCATTCACATTCCTTTGACGTGAATACGAGGTATACATAACACTCCAAAATGAATATTATATCTTATCACGAGACATAGAAATGAAATGCGACATCTCGTTTTAAGAAGCATTAGAACTCTACTGCTACGATACGTAGACATCTGCAAACGCTATTTCCTAGCATGGAAGTGTCACATTTACATTCTTTTGAAGTGAATACGACGTATACATAACACTCCAAAATGAATATTATATCTTATCACGAAACATAGAAATGAAATGCGACATCTCGTTTTAAGAAGCATTACAACTCTATTGCTACGATACGTAGACATCTGCAAACGCTATTTCCTAGCATGGAAGTGTCACATTTACATTCCTTAGAGGTGAATGCGAGGTATACATAACATTCCAAAATGAATATTATATCTTATCACGAGACATAGAAATGAAATGCGACATCTCGTTTTAAGAAGCATTAGAACTCTACTGCTACGATACGTAGACATCTGCAAACGCTATTTCCTAGCATGGAAGTGTCACATTTACATTCTTCTGAAGTGAATACGACGTATACATAACACTCCAAAATGAATATTATATCTTATCACGAAACATAGAAATGAAATGCGACATCTCGTTTTAAGAAGCATTAGAACTCTATTGCTACGATACTTAGACATCTGCAAACGCTATTTCCTAGCATGGAAGTGTCGCATTTACATTCCTTTGAAGTGAATACGACGTATACATAACACTCCAAAGTGAATATTATATCTTATCACGAAACATAGAAATGAAATGCGACATCTCGTTTTAAGAAGCATTAGAACTCTATTGCTACGATACTTAGACATCTGCAAACGCTATTTCCTAGCATGGAAGTGTCGCATTTACATTCCTTTGAGGTGAATACGAGGTATACATAACACTCCAAAATGAATATTATATCTTATCACGAGACATAGAAATGAAATGCGACATCTCGTTTTAAGAAGCATTAGACCACTACTGCTACGATACGTAGACACCTGCAAACGCTATTTCCTAGCATGGAAGTGTCACATTTACATCCTTTTGAAGTGAATACGACGTATACAAAACACTCCAAAATGAATATTATATCTTATCACGAAACATAGAAGTAAGATGCGATATCGCGTTTTAAGAGGAACTAGGACCCTATTGCCCCGACGCGGAGACATCTACAAACGTTGTTTCCTAGCAAGGAAATGTCGCATTTACATTCATTTGAAGTGCATGCGAGGTATACATGACACTTCGTAATGAATATTATATCTTATCATCAAACATAGAAATGAGATGCGATATCGCGTTATATGAAGCATTAGAACTCCACTGCTTCGATATGTAGACATCTGCAAACGCTATTTCCTAGCAAGGAAATGTCGCATTTACATTCATTTGAAGTGTATGCGAGGTATACATGACACTTCGCAATGAATATTATATCTTATCATGAAACATAGAAATGAGATGCGATATCGCATTTAAAGAAGCATCAGGACTACATTGCTACGATACGTAGAGATCTGTAAACGCTATTTCCAAGCAAGGAAGTGTCGCATTTACATTCTTTTGAAGTGAATACGAGGTATGCATGACACTTCGCAATGAATATTATATCTTATCACGAGACATAGAAATGAAATGCGACATCTCGTTTTAAGAAGCATTAGAGCTCTATTGCTACGGTACATAGACATCTGCAAACGCTATTTCCTAGGAAGGAAGTGTCGCATTTACATTCTTTTGAAGTGAATACGAGATATACATGACACTTCGCAAAGAATATTATATCTTATCATGAAACATGGATGTGAGATGCGATATCGCGTTTTAAGAAGCATTAGAAATCTATTGCTACGATACGTAGACATCTGCAAACGCTATTTCCTAGCATGGAAGTGTCGCATTTACATTCTTTTGATGTGAATACGAGGTATACATAACACTCCAAAATGAATATTATATCTTTTCATGAAACATAGAAGTGAGATGCGATATCGCGTTTTTAGAAGTTTTAGAACTCTATTGCTATGATACGTAGACATCTGCAAACGCTATTTCCTAGCATGGAAGTGTCGCATTTACATTCTTTTGAAGTGAATACGAGGTATACATAACACTCCACAATGAATATTATATCTTATTACGAAACATAGAAATGAAATGCGACATCTCGTTTTAAGAAGCATTATAACTCTATCGCTACGATACGTAGACATCTGCAAACGCTATTTCCTAGCATGGATGTGTCACATTTACATTCTTGTGATGTGAGTACGAGGTATACATGACACTTCGCAATGAATATTATATTTTCTCATGAAACATAGAATTGAGATGCGATATCGCGTCCTAAGAAGCATTAGAACACTATTGCTACGATACGTAGACATCTGCAAACGCTCTTTCCTGGCAAGGAAGTGTGGCATTTACATTCTTTTGAAGTGTAGGCGAGGTATACATAGCACTTCGCAATGAATATTGTATCTCATCATGAAGCATAGAAATGATGTGCATTATCGCGTTTTAAGAATTCATTGCGAAGTGTCATGTTTGCCTCTTATTCACTTCAAAAGAATGTAAATTCGATACTTCCTTGCTAGGAAATAGCGTTTCCAGATATCCACGTACCATAGCAATAGATTTCTTATGCTTCTTAAAACGGGATATCGCATCTCATTTCTATGTTTCATGATAAGACATAATATCCATTGCGAAATGTGATGTTTACCTCGTATTCGCTTCAAAAGAATGTAAACGCGACACTTACTTGCTAGGAAATAGCGTTTCCAGATGTCTAAGTATCGAAACAATAGAGTTCCATTTCTTCTTAAAACGTGATGTCGCACCTCATTTCCCTGTTTCATGATAAGATATAATATTCATTGCGACGTGTCATGTATAACGCGTATTCACTTCAAAAGAATGTAAATGCGACTATTGCTTGCTAGGAAATAGCGTTTGCAGATGTCTACGTATCGTTGCAATAGAGTTCTAATGCTACTTAAATCGCGATATTGCATCTCATTTATATGCTTCGTGATAAGATATAATATTCATTGCGAAGTGTAATGTATACCTCGTATTCACTTCCAAAGGATGTAAATGCGACTCTTCCTTGCAAGGAAATAGCGTTTGCAGATGCCTACGTATCGTAGCAATAGAGTTCTAATGCTTCTCAAAACGCGATATCGCATCTCATTTCTATGCTTCATGATAAGATATAATATTCATTGCGAAGTGTCATGTATACCTCGTATTCACGCGAAAACGAATGTAAATGCGACTATTCCTTGCTAGGAAATGGCGTTTGCAGATGCCTACGTATCGTAGCAATAGAGTTCTAATGCTTCTTAGATCGCGATATAGCATCCCATTTCTATGTTTCGTGATAAGATATAATGTTCTTTGCGAAGTGTCATGTTTACCTCGTATTCACTTCAAAAGAATGTAATTGCGAATCGTCCTTGCTAGGAAATAGCGTTTGCAGATGCCTACGTATCGAGGCCATAGAGTTCCAATGCTACTTACAACGCGATATAGCATCTCTCTTCTATGTCTCATGATAAGACATAATATACATTGCGAAGAGTCACCTCGTAATCACTTCAAAAGAATGTAAGTGCGACACTTCCATGCTAGGAAATAGCGTTTGCAGATGTCTCCGCATCGAGGCCATAGTGTTCTAATGCTTCTTAAAACGCGATATCGCACCTCACTTCTATGTTTCATGATAAGATATAATATTCATTGCGAAGTGTAATGTATACCTCGTATTCACTACAAAAGGATGTAAATGCGACTCTTCCTTGCAAGGAAATAGCGTTTGCAGATGCCTACATATCGTAGCAATAGAATTCTAATGCTTCTTAGATCGCGATATCGCATCTCATTTCTATATTTCGCGATAAGTTATAATATTCATTCAGACGTGTCATGTATACCTCGAATTAACATCAAAAGAATGTAAATGCGACACTTTCATGCTAGGAAATAGCGTTTGCAGATATCTCCGCATCGAGGCTATAGGGTTCTAATACTTCTTAAAACGCGATATAGCATCTCACTTCTATGTTACGTGATAAGATATAATGTTCATTGCGAAGTGTCATGTATACGTCGCATTCAAGTCAAAAGAATGTAAATGCGACAGTTCCTTGCTAGGAAATAGCGTCTTCAGATATCTACGTATCGTAGCAATAGAGTACTAATGCTTCTTAAAGCGCCATATCGCGTCTCATTTCAATGTTTCATGATAAGATATAATATTCATTGCGAAGTGTCACTTATACCTCGTATTCACTTCAAATGAATGTAAATGCGAATCTTCCATGCTAGGCAATAGCGTTTGCAGATGTCAACGTATCGTAGCAATAGAGTTCTAATGCTTCTCAAAGCGCGATATCGCATCTCATTTCTATGCTTCATGATAAGATATAATATTCATTGCGAAGTGTTATGTATACCTCGTATTCACTCCAAACGAATTTAAATGCGACACTTCCTTGCTAGGAAATAGCGTTTGCAGATGTCTCCGTACCGAAGCAGTAGAGTTCTTTTACTTCTTAAAACGGGATACCGCATCTCATTTCTATGTTTCATGACAAGATATAATATTCATTGCGAAATGTCATGTATTCCTCGTATTCACATCAAAAGAATGTAAATGCGACACTTCCTTGATAGGTAATAGCGTTTGCAAATGTCTACGTATCGAAGCAATAGAGTTCTAAAGCTTCTTAAAACACGATATCGCATCTCATTTCAATGTTTCATGATAAGATCTATTATTCATTGCGAAGTGTCATGTATGCATCGTATTCACTTCAGAAGAATGTAAATGCGACACTTCCTTGCTAGGAAATAGCGTCTCCAGATACCTACGTATCGTAGCAATAGAGTTCTACTACTGCTTAAAACGCGATATCGCATCTCACTTCTATGTTTCATGATAAGGTATAATATTCATTGCGAAGTGTCATGTATACCACCTATTCACTTCAATGGAATGTGAGTGCGACACTTCTTTCCTAGGAAGTAGCGTTTGCAGATATCTACGTATCGAAGCAATAGAGTTCTAATGCTTCTTAAAACCAGATATCGCATCTCATTCCTATGCTTCATGATAAGGTATAATATTCATTGCGATGTGTCATGTATTCCTCGTCTACACTTCAAATGAATGTAAATGCGACAATTCCTTGCTAGGAATTAGCGCTTGCAGATGTTTACGTATGGAAGCAATAGAGTTCTAATGCTTCTTATATCGCGATATCGCATATCATTTCTATGTTTCATGATAAGATATAATATTCATTGCGAAGTGTCATGTATACCTCGGATACACTTCAAATGAATGTAAATGCGACACTTCATTGCTAGGAAATAGCGTTTCCAGATGTTTACGTATCGAAGCAATAGAGTTCTCATGCTTCTTAAAACGGGATATCTAATCTTATATCTATGTTTCATGATAAGATATAGTATTCATTGTGCAATGTTATGTATACCTCGCATTCACTTCATAAGAATGTAAATGCGACACTTCCATGCTAGGAAATAGCGTTTGCAGATGCCTACGTATCGTAGCAATAGAGTTCTAACGCTTCTTAAAACGCGATATCGCATCACATTTCAATGTTTCATGACTAGATATAATATTCATTGCGAAATTTTAGGTATGCCTCGTCTGCACTTCAAAGGTATGTAAATGCCACACATTCTTGCTAGGATATGCGTTTCCAGATGCCTACGTATGGAAGCAATAGAGTTCTAACGCTTCTTAAATCGCGATATCGCATCTCATTTCTATGTTTCGTGATAAGATATAATATTCATTGCGAATTGTCACTTGTACCTCCCATAAACTTCAAATGAGTGTAAATGCGACACTTCCTTGTTAGGAAATCGCGTTTGCAGATGTCTGCGTATCGAAGCAATAGAGTTCTAATGCTTCTTAAAACGAATTACCGCATCTCATTTTTATGTTTCAAGATAAGATATAATATTCATTGTGGATTGTTATGTGTATGTCGTATTCACTTCAAAAGAATGTAAATGCGACACTTTCATGCTAGGAGATAGCGTTTGCAGATGTCTGCTTATCGAAGCAATAAAGTTCTAACGCTTCTTAAAACGCGATATCGCATCACATTTCAATGTTTCATGACAAGATATAATATTCATTGCGAAATTTTAGGTATGCCTCGTCTGCACTTCAAAGGTATGTAAATGCCACACATTCTTGCTAGGATATGCGTTTCCAGATGCCTACGTATGGAAGCAATAGAGTTCTAGTGCTTCTTAAATCGCGATACCGCATCTCATTTCTGTGTTTCATGATAATATATAATAGTCATTGCGAAGTGTTATGTATACCTCGTCTACACCATAAATAAATGTAAATGCGACACTTCCTTGCTAGGAAATAGCGTTTCCATTTGTTTACTTATCGGAGCAATAGAGTTCTATTGCTTCATTCAACACGATGTCGCAGGTCATTTCAATGATTCATGGTAAATTGCAATGTTCTATGCAATATGTTACATTTATCTGCATCTCGACCTTAGAAGGATGTGAATCCTATACTTACTTGCAACAGAATATCGTTTCCAGATCTCTACGTGTCCAAGCAAGACATTTCTATTACTTCAATCGGCGCGATGTCGCATCTCATTTCAACGTTTCAATGCAAAGAATCTGTAATCATATATCCATAACATTGTGCTTAACTGTTAGAGGTCTTCAATAGAATGTGAACTATATAATTCCATGCAACGGCATGGCGCTCCGTAGTGTCTGTCTGTTAAAGCAATCGAGCTAGAATTCTCCATGCAATGCGCTGGCGCATCGCATTTCATCGTTTCAAAGTAAGAATGCTGTAATCTCTTATGCATAGCTCTATGCTTATCTGCTTTAAAACTTCATAAGAATGTAAATTCTACAGCTCCATGCAACAGGATTGCCCTTCGTAGTGTCTACATGTCGAGACAATAGAGTACTAATGCATTATACAATGCCATGACTCATCTCATTTCAACGTTTCGAATTAAGTAAACTGTAATCTTCTATGAAAAGCTTTATAATTATCTGCTTCTACTCTACAATAGAATGTGAATTCTATAGATCCAAGCAACAGGAGGGCAGGCTCTCCACCATCCTACTGCCTGCCCTGATGCGGGCAAAGGATTCCCAGGGTCACTCAAACCGCGACCAACATCTATCTTATACTCTAACCGATTCATCGTTATGCGTTTTCCATTAAGCTTGCCGGGATCAGTGATATTGATTCGCTCAATCTAAATTATTATTTTCTTTTTAAGTTTCTCGATTTTTTTAGTTTTTCTCACGATATCGTCTATTTCGTTGTACCTTACGCTTACAGTATGGTATATAATCTGTTGTTTGATATTTCTAGTATTTCCTCTTAATAAATACAATGCTTCCACATATTCTCTTTCTCTTTCTCTTTAGTTGCATTGTTGTTATTTTATGCTTTTCACCCTCCACATTTACTCTCTACACCATCTCGGAACAGGCGTTATACGATTACTGCAGGATGACGCCCCGGTCTCGTTACACCGAGATCGAGTGTTCTCTCTTGCATCCGTTGATTTATATATGTTATATATTGGAGAATATTTCCTCTTATCCTTTGTATTTTTCGAATGAAATTACATTGACAGAAGTACGAGCTATTTCTGCACACCTATTTGAAACAACATTAAATCACCTTGTTAAACAATAATATATTAAATGTGACTTGGACTTTTAAATTTGAATTTATAAACATCTAACAGGTAAATATGTTTTTCTTACTATTCATATCCTTATACATTCAGTGATTTATTGTGTGCAGTGATTTGATATATTAACTACTTGATTATATTTTGCAATGAACTTTGCGTACCAAACATTGTTTTTACTCCTGATGGGAGTGGATAGTTCTTCGTTTTATATTCTTATATCGCATTGATTATAAAAGTATATGACATCCTTTTTATGCAGTCATGTATAATTATGTACTGTGACGGTTTTTCCCGTTACAATCCGCAAGAAAAGGGTATATAGAACCAATAATAACGGGGTATCCAGAAGTTTAGTCCGGGGTTATATCGGGGTACAGAATATCCGCGTGCTTCGGCAACGCGAAGTACAGAGCAATAAATTTCCTATCCAGCAAGTATTTCGAAGCTGCGAGGCTGGGACTTTTTGGGCGCCAGCTACTCAAGAAGTAGCAAAAACTAATGAACCACGCAACCCGGGGAAACCCGGTGCAAGATAACCCTCGAAATTTCCAAATACTCTTTCGCTCGACTGCTTCTAGCCGAGTGCGCAAATTATGGTCGCGGGATACTGAACTCACGGCTTCTTTCTAGATTGCCTCGACGCGGTATTACAAAAGGGTATACGACAAGCCGCGAATGACCGGGGATCACCACCCGTCATACAATGCAAATTACAATACGCGATATCACAATTGCGGCAGGGAACAAATGGGACGCTTTAGCGTATAAGGACTCACGTTCTTGTTTCCAACAAGTATGGATCTCGTTCAGTCCGTCTCTCTCTCTCTCTCTCTCTCTCTCTCTCTCTCTCTCTCTCTCTCTCTCTCTCTCTCTCTCCTCCGAATCGCTCCGTATAATCGCTTGCTCGTTTGCTCGCTAAGTAGTCGCTATGTCGTTCAGAAGAATAAGAGGCTGTCTTCGTGCTGGCTAGCTCTTTATATAGGTTTGCTGGGGGTCTTCGGATCCCCTTAGATCCTCCTTAGGGCTCCTTGATGTGGTAGGGCCATACGCTTCGGTATTATTCGGGGCATCGATCGGTGGATTTCGGCGATCTTCCCTGATCGCCCCCCCTGGTGTGTCTAGAGGGGGTCCTCTGGATTATTTGAACTGCGGCGCGTGTCGCGCGCCGCGCTTTCCACGGCTCACCTGCAATTCCGCTGCGCATCCTGAGTTTTCCTCTCCATGGGCTCAGGGGAGGGGTAGAGGTCCTTCTCACACCCGAGAACCATCCTGTTTGTCTCCATGGATTATGGCAGCGGTCTTATCGTTGCAGACCTCTGGATCGTATCCCTCGGGCTTCAGGGTCTCTTCTTGCTCACTTCCCGACTCCTCCACCGCCGAGCCCGTCACGCTACCTCGGCGAACAGCCCTTCCGCGAACCTGCGGTCTTATTATCCGCCGAAGTGGCGTCTTATGGGTCGCTTCTTCCATCAGCTCGCCAGTCTAATCCGTAGAACGGAGAGAGAGAAACGAACGGGGGGGGGGGGGGGGGTGTGTGTTCTACCATCGTGTATTTCACGCTCCTCGCAAATACTGCTATCGCAATGGTCCGTGTCGCGCTTCTCGCATGGGTGGTGATCTGCGAGCTAGTCTAACCGAAGCAGGGGGGGGGGGGGGGTGAGCGAGCCTTGTGACTTCACCACGTCACAGTACATACAAATTTGCGATTAAGTAGCTATGTGTTCAAATTCAATTCCGAATAATGCACTAAAAAGCATCCCAGATAACAAACGGCAAGATGGTAGCGACACCATGCCGGCACTATATTGCCACTTCCGAGGAGTGTCAACTGATTCGTAGTCATCTGTGACCGGATTCGTTGACTAAAATGCCAGAACGTGTTACCAGCACGTTCTAGACAAGCGAATCGCGCAGAACCAGCACCATGGTGACACGCGTATCATCGCTCCATTCATGAATCTCCTCAGCAATGACGCAGGATCACATTTGGCAATGGGGAACCTGTGCTTTCATACAAATTAGAACCGTTAGATGTCAGTAGATGTTCAGCATATGGGTATTGATAGATATTTTGATGGTCGTTTTCCTATATTTATAGTTATTGAGCGAGTCGTATATATTTCTTTCAATCCATCGTAGACTAAAAATATTATTTATAAAAAAAATATTACTTATAAAATAAAAATTCATGCTGTTGCGTCCCTAACTTCGCCTTGTGTAATTTTTGAAATAACATGTATAACAACAATAGTTTGCAGCATAAGTTAAACATGATAAGATTAGTATTGAAAAATCGGTTCGAATACGTTTGGTTAGGCTGTTCTTTGTGTCGTTCATTTTATAAGTACTGAGCTGCGGATTCCTGAGGACAGCTCACAAAATTGTTGAACTATGGAAGATTATCATTGTGAATTTGAATCAAAAGGTAATTAAATTCCATTAGATTGTAAACAGATCTCAATGTTTCATCTTAGATAGTAAGATTAAATACTCTTTACAAAACTACACGAATGGATACATACCTTTCTATTATTATTATTTCATAAAGAATTATAATTGCAAATATATAGTTCATTACGATAAAAAATATTTCTCAGAAAATTCTAAATATTAAATTAAAGAATCAAGTAAAACATTTTTAATAATTACGAATATGAAAAATACTTGAACATTCCAATAGACAGATGTCTAAACAGGAGTTAGAAAAGTCAAACATTCAATTTCAATTCCAGAATTCATCTATGAGAGATAAAATGTTTCGAAAGCTTTAATTACAGTCTTTAATGCAAGCAGTTGGGCAGTATTTCAATTTTTAAGAAAATTGATGAAAGTCAACCATTTTGAAGTGGTCAGAATCTTTGTTGTTTGAGCAATAAGTGAATAACAAATAACTGCATAAATTCCAGGCTTAAAAACTTATGGATTAAATCCTATGCAGACTCGTTTATGAGCGAGTAACTAAATAATAATCCACACTAAGTAATCATTTTAAAACTTAAACGATTACATCTCGCGAACTTTCAAAGATATCAGAAGCGTGAATAGTATGTGGTTTATCAAAAACTCTTCTAAAAGAACGGACGAAGCCAATAGAAATCTTTGTTGAAGTAAGCAAGTTCTAAAGTTCTAAGCAACGCGATGGATCTTTTCTGCTTATGTTTCATAGCAAGTAAGTTCTGAATTTCTATGAAATCCGATGGAATGTCTCACTACTTACGTTTCAAAGTAAGTTCTCAAATTCTCAATTCTACGTTTAAAACTATGTGTGTTCTATATATCTATGTAAAGTGATGGTTCCTATTAGTTGTGACGAAAACCTATATATAGTAAGTCAGGGAAGCTCGAAGGGGTTAATTATCGAAATGCTTTAAGGTGTAAAACGTACTTTAATCTAAAGCGATCTATCGTTCCAAGGTATCCGCTCACGTACAACTTTTCTTGGGCGCCAGCTGCTCAGAAAGTAGCAAAGGGATAGACTACACGACCCCGGGAACCCTGGGGCGGAACAACCCTTGAAACTTCGAAATGCTCCTCTTCTCGACTACGCCTAGCCAAGTACACACACTCAGGTCGCGAGATACTGAAGTCACGGCATGTTTATTTATGGTCTCGACGTGGGTTTAACTAACAAGGGCTACGGGAAACTACGCAACACGCCGCAAATTACCGGGTATCATAACTCGCTTCACGATATTTGATACAATATACAATATGCGACACAAGTAATGGGACGCTTTAGCGAATAAGCTCTCACGTTCTCTTCTTCAGGTTCCTTGAATTCGCTGGTGGTCCTCGGGTCTCCTGCATCCCCCTCGGAGCTCCTTGGTGGAGTGGGCTGTAGGCTTCGGTATTGTTCGAAACCATCAATCAGTGGATTTCGGCGATTTCCTCTTCTCGCCCCCTTGGGTGTCCCTGAGGGTATCCTCCTGATCATTTAAATCGCGTAGGGCCTCGCGCGCCGCGCTCCCATGGCCAACCTGCAGGGCCGCTGGACCTTTGTTTTCTCTTTAGGGGGTTAAGGATGGTTGAGGACCTTCTCACATCCCAGAGCATTATAAAGCACAAAAGCAGATAAGCATAATGCGATGCATAGAGCTTTACAACCTTCTAACTTACTTTGAACTGTTTATATGAAATGCGATATTGAGGTGCATGAAGCATGACAAATTAAATGCTTCGGCACCTGGACATCTAGAAACGCTATCCCCGGGCGAGAAAGTGTAGGATTCACACTCAATTCATGTGCAGAAGCAGATAAACATAACGCGATGCTATGAGTATTACATCTTATCATGAAATATAGAAGTAAGATGCGCAGCCGCGTTTTACGAAGCATTAGAATTCTATTGCTTCTAAACCTTCAGATATAGAAACGAAATTCCGTAGCAAGGAAGTGATGTATTTACATTCATTTGAAGTGTAGAGGAGATATACATAACGTGTTGCACTGAAATTACATCTTATCATGTGACTTAGAACTGATATGCGATATCGCGTTTTATAAAGAGTTAGAAATCTATTGCTTCGATGCGTAGACATCTGCAAACGCTATTAACGAGGAAGGAAGTGTCGCATTTACATTCGTTTGAAGTGTAGACGAGGAATATAAAACACTTCCCAATGAACATTATATCTTATCATGAAACATAAATGTGAGATGCGATTTCGCGTTTTAAGAAGCATTAGAACCCTATTGCCTCGATGCGGAGACATCTGCAAACGCTATTTCCAAGCATGGAAGTGTCGCATCTACATTCTTTTGAAGTGATTACGAGGTAAACATGACACTTCGCAATGAATATTATATCTTATCATGAAATATGGAATTGAGGTGCGACATCTCGATCTAAGAAACATTAAAACTCTATTGTTACAATGCGTAGACATCTGGAAACGCTATTTCCTAGCAAGGAAGTGTCGCATTTACATTCTTTTGAAGTGAGTAAGACGTATACGTAACACTCCACAATGAATATTATACCCTATCACGAAACATGGTAATGAAATGCGATATCGGGGTTTAAGAAGCAATAGAACTCTACTGCGTCGTTACGAAGACATCTGCAAACGCTATTTCCTAGCCAGCATGTTTCGAATTTACATTCTTTTGAAGTGAATACGAGGTATACATCGCACTTCGCAATGAATATTAGATCTTATCGTGAAACGTAGAAATGAAATGCGATATTGCGGCATAAGAAGCGTTAGAACTCTGTTGCCACGATACGTAGATGTCTGGAAACTCTATTTCCCAGCAAGAAAGTTTCGCATTTACATTCTTTTAAAGTGAGTACGAGGTATACATGACACGTCGCAATGAATATTATATCTTATCATAAAACATAGAAATGCGATGCGATATCCCGTTTTAAGGAGCATTAGAACTCTATTGCTACAATACGTAGACATCTGCAAACGCTATTTCCTAGCAAGGAAGTGTCGCATTTACATTCTTTTGAACGGAATACGAGGTATACCTGACACTTCGCAATGAGTATTATGTCTTATCACGAAACATAGAAATGAGAATTGATATCGCGATTTAAGTAGCATTAGAACTCTATTGCTACGATACCTAGAGATCTGCAGACGCTATTTCCAAGCAAGGAATAGTGGCATTTACATTCTTTTGAAGTGAATACGAGGTATACATGACACTTCGCAATGAATATTATACCTTATCATGAAACATAGGAATGAGATGGGATGTCTCGTCTTAAGAAGCATTAGAACACCATTGCTTCGATACGTAGATATCTGTAGACGCTATATCCTAGCAAGTAAGTGTCGCATTTACATTCTTCTGAAGTGAGTTTGAGGTATACATGACACTTCGCAATGAATATTATACCTTATCATGAAGCATGGAAGTGAGATGCGATATCCCGTTTTAAGAAGCATTAGAACTCTATTGCTACCATACGTAGACATTTGCAAACACTATTTCATAGCGAGGAAGTGTCGCATTTACATTCTTCTGAAGTGAATACGAGGCATACATGACACTTCGCATTGAATATTACATCTTATCATGAAACATAGAAATGAGATGCGATATCGCGTTTTAAGAAGTGTCAGAACTCTATTTCTACGATACGAAGACATCTGCAATCGCCATTTCCTAGCAAGGAAGTGTCGCATTTACATTCATCTGAAGTGAATACGAGGTTTACATGACATTTCGCAATGGATATTATGTCTTATCATGAAACATAGAATTAAGATGCGACATCACGTTTTAAGAAGCATTAGAACTCTATTGCTTCGATACGTATACATTTGCAAACGCTATTACCTAGCAAGGAAGTGTCCCATTTACATTCTTTAGATGTGAATACGAGGAATACATGACACTTCGCAATGAATATTATACCTTATCATGAAACATAGGAATGAGATGGGATGTCTCGTCTTAAGAAGCATTAGAACACCATTGCTTCGATACGCAGACATCTGCAAACGCTGTTTCCTAGCAAGAAAGTGTCGCATTTACATTCATTTGAAGTGTATGCGAGGTATACATGACACATCGCAATGAATATTATATCTTATCACGAAACATATAAATGAGATGCGATATTGCGATTTAAGTAGCACTAGAATTCTATTGCTACGATATGTAGGCATCTGCAAACGCTATTTCCTAGAAAGGAATAGTCGCATTTACATTCTTTTGAAGTGAATACGAGGTATACATGACACCTCGCAATGAATATTATATCTTATCATGAAACATAGAACTGAGGTGCGATATTCCTTTTTAAGAAGCATTAGAACTCTATTGCTTCCGTACGTAGGCATCTGCTAACGCTATTTCCTAGGAAGCAAGTGTCGCATTTAGATTCTTCTGAAGTGAATACGAGGCATACATGACATTTCGCAATGAATATTATTACTTATCATGAAACATAGAAACGAGATGCGATATCGCGTTTTAAGAAGTGTCAGAACTCTATTTCTACGATACGAAGACATCTGCAAACGCCATTTCCTAGCAAGGAAGTGTCGCATTTACATTCTTTTGAGGTGAATACGAGGTATACATGACACTTCGCAATGAATATTATACCTTATCATGAAACATAGAGATGAAATGCGATATCGCTTATTAAGAAGCATTAGAGCACTATTGCCTGGATACATAGACATCTGCAAACGGTATTTCCTAGCAAGGAAGTGTCGCATTTACATTCTTTTGAAGTGAATACGAGGTATACATGACACTTCGCAATGAATATTATATCTTATCACGAAACATATAAATGAGATGCGATATTGCGATTTAAGTAGCATTAGAATTCTATTGCTACGATATGTAGGCATCTGCAAACGCTATTTCCTAGAAAGGAATAGTCGCATTTACATTCTTTTGAAGTGAATACGAGGTATACATGACACCTCGCAATGAATATTATATCTTATCAAGAAACATAGAAGTGAGATGCGATATCGCGTTTTAAGATGCATTAGGACTCTTTTACTACGATACGTAGACATCTGCAAACGCTATTTCCTAGGATGGAAACGTCGCATTTACATTCTTTTGAAGTGAATACGAGGTATACATGACATTTCGCAATGAATATTATATCTTATCACGAAACATAGAAATGAAATGCGACATCTCGTTTTAAGAAGCATTAGGATACTTTCGCTACGATAAGTAGACATCTGCAATCGATATTCCCAAGGATGGAAACGTCGCATTTACATTCTTTTGAAGTGAATATAAGGTATACATCACACTTCGCAATGAATAGTATATCTTATCGCGAAACATATAAATGAGATGCGATATCGCGATTTAAGTGGCATTAGAACTCTATTCCTGCGATACGTAGACATCTGCAAACGCTATTTCCTAGCAAGCAATAATCGCATTTATATTCTTTTGAAGTGAATACGAGGTATACATGACACTTCGGAATAAATATTATAACTTATCACGAATCATAGAAGTGAGATTTGAAATCTCGTTTTAAGGAGCATTAGGACTCTCTTTCTACGATACGTAGACATCTGAATACGCTATTTCCCAGCAAGGAAGTGTCGCATTTATATTCTTTTGATGTGAATTCGAGGTATACATGACACTTCGGAATGAATATTATAAGTTATCACGAATCATAGAAATGAGACTTGACATCTCGTTTTAAGGAGCATTAGGACTCTCTTGCTACGATACGTAGACATTTGGAAACGCTATTTCCTAGGATGGAAACGTTACATTTACATTCTTTTGAAGTGTATACGAAGTATACATGACACTTCGCAATGAACATTATACCTTATCATGTGACATAGAAGTGAGGTGCGATATCGCGATCTAAGAAGCATTAGATCTATATTGCTACGATGCGTAGGCATCTGCAAACGCTATCGCCTAGCAAGGAAGATTCGCATTTACATTAGTTTGGAGTGAATACGAGGTTTACATGACACTTCGCAATGAAAATTATATCTTATCACGAAACATAGAAATGTAATGCGACATCTCGTTTTAAGAAGCATTAGGACTCTTTTGCTACGATACGTAGACATCTGCAAACGCTATTTCCGAGCAAGCAATAGTCGCATTTACATTCTTTTGAAGTGAATACGATGTATAAATGACACTTCGCAATGAATATTATATCTTATCACGAAACATACAAATGAGATGCGATATCGCGATTTAAGTAGCATTAGAATTCTATTGCTACGATATGTAGGCATCTGCAAAATCTATTTCCTAGAAAGGAATATTCGCATTTACATCCTATTGAAGTGAATACGAGATATAAATGGCACTTCGCAATGATCATTGTATCTTATCATGAAATAGAGAAGTGAGATGCGATATCGCGTTTTAAGACGCATTAGAACCCTATTGCCTCGATGCGGAGACATCTGCAAACGTTATTTCCTAGCATAGAAGTGTCGCATTTACATTCTCTTGAAGTGAATACGAGGTATGCATGACACTTCGCAATGAATATTATATCTTATCACGAAACATAGAAGTGAGATGTGATATCGCGATATAAGTAGCATTAGAAAGCTATTGCTACGATACGTAGACATCAGCAAACGCTATATTCTAACAAGCAATAGTCGCATTTACATTCTTTTGAAGTGAATACGAGGTATACATGACACTTCGCAAAGAATATTATATCTTATCACGAAACATAGAAATGAGATGCGAAATCGCGATTTATGTAGCATTAGAACTTTATTGCTACGATACGTAGACATCTGAATACGCTATTTCCTAGCTAGGAAGTGTCGCATTTACATTCTTTTGAAGTGAATACGAGGTATACATGACACTTCGCAAGGAATATTATATCTTATCACGAAACATAGAAATGAGATGCGAAATCGCGATTTATGTAGCATTAGAACTTTATTGCTACGATACGTAGACATCTGAATACGCTATTTCCTAGCTAGGAAGTGTCGCATTTACATTCATTTAAAGAGAATTCGAGGTATACATGACACTACGGTATGAATATTCTAACTTATCACGAATCATAGAAATGAGATGCGATATCGCGATCTATGAAGCATTAGAACTCTATTGCTACGATACGTAGGCATCTGCAAACGCTATTTCCTAGCAAGTAATTGTCGCATTTACATTCTTTTGAAGTGAATGCGAGGTATACATGACAGTTCGCAATGAATATTATATCTTATCACGATACATAGAAATGAGATGCGATATCGCAATTTAAGTAGCATTAGAACTCTGTTGCTGTGATACGTAGACATCTGAAAACGCCATTTCCTAGCAAGGAAGTGTCGCATTTACATTCGTTTGGAGAGAATACGAGGTATACATGACACGTCGCAATGAATATTATATCTTATCATGAAACATAGAAGAGGGATGCGATATCGCGTTTTAAGAAGCATAAGAACTCTATGGCCTCGATGCGGAGACATCTGCAAACGCTATTTCCTAGCATGGTATTGTCGCACTTACGTTCTTTCAAAGTGAGTACGAGGTATACTTGACACTTCACAATGAATATTATATCTCATCACGACACATATAAATGAGTTGCGATATCGCGATTTAAGTAGCATTAGTAATCTATTGCTATGATACGTAGACATCTGAATACGCTATTTCCTAGCAAGCAATAGTCGCACTTACATTCTTTTGAAGTGAATACGGGGTGTACATAACACTTCGCAATGAATACTACATCTTAACACGAAACATAGAAATGAGATGCGATATCGCGAGTTAAGCAGCATTAGAACTCTTTTGCTACGATCCGTAGACATCTGCAAACGATATTCCCAAGGATGGAAACGTCGCATTTACATTCTTTTGAAGTGAATGCGAGGTATTCATGGCACTTCGCAATGAATATTACATCTTATCACGAAATATAGAAATGTGATGGGACATCGCGATTTAAGTAGCATTAGAAATCTATTGCCACGATACGTAGACATCTGAATACGCTATTTCCTAGCAAGAAAATGTCGCATTTGCATTCGTCTGGAGCGAATACGAGATATACATGACACTTCGCAATGAATATTATACCCTATCATGAAGCATAGAAATGAGATGCGATATCGCGTTTTGAGAAGCACTACAACCCTATTGCTACGATACGTAGGCATCTGCAAACGCTATTTCCTAGCAAGGAATAGTCGCACTTACATTCTTTTGAAGTGGATACGAGGTACACATGACACTTCGTAGTGAATATTATATCTTATCATGTAACATAGAAGTGAGATGCGATATCGCGTTTTAAGAAGCATTAGAACCCTATTGCCTCGATGCGGAGATATCTGCAAACGATATTTCCTAGCATGGAAGTGTCGCACTTACATACTTTTGAAGTGAATACGAGGTATACATGACACTTCGCATGGAATATTATATCTTATCACGAAACATAGAAGAGAGATGCGATATCGCGTTGTAAGAAGCATTAAAACTCTATGGCCTCAATGCGGAGAAATCTGCAAACGCTATTTCCTAGCAAGCAATAGTCGCATTCACATTCTTTTGAAGTGAATAGGGGGTATGCATGACACTTCGCAATGAATATTATATCTTATCACGAAACATAGGAATGAGATGTGATATCGCGATATAAGTAGCATTAGAAAGCTATTGCTACGATACGTAGACATCTGCAAACGCTATTTCCTAGCAAGCAATAGTCGCATTTACATTCTTTTGAAATGAATACGAGGTATACATGACCCTTCGCACTGAACATTATATCTTATCATGTGGCATAGAGTTGAGATGCGATATCGCGTTTTGAGAAGCATTGGAACTCTATTGCTACGATACGTAGACATCTGCAAACGCTATTTCCTAGCAAGCAATAGTCGCATTTACATTCTTTTGAAGTCAATACGAGGTATACATGACACTTCGCAATGAATATTATATCTTATCATGAAACATAGAAGAGAGATGCGATATCGCGTTGTAAGAAGCATTAGAACTCTATGGCCTCGATGCGGAGACATCTGCAAACGCTATTTCCTAGCATGGAAGTGTCGCACTTACATTGTTTTGAAGTGAATACGAGGTATACATGATACTTCGCAATGAATATTATATCTTATCACGAAACATAAAAATGAGATGCGATATCGCGATCTAAGAAGCATTAGAACTTTATTGCTACGATACGTACGCATCTGCAAACGCTATTTCCTAGCAAGCAATAGTCGCATTTACATTCTTTTGAATAGAACACGAGGTATACATGACACTTCGCAATGAATATTACATCTTATCATGAAGCATAGGAGTGAGATGCGATATCGCGTTTTAAGAAGCATTAGAACTCTATTGCCTCGACGCGTAGACATCTGCAGACGCTATTTCCTAGCATGGAAGTGTCGCATTTACATTCGTTTGGAGAGAATACGAGGTATACATGACACTTCGCAATGAATATTATAACTTATCACGAAACATCGAAATGAGATGCGATATCGCGTTTTCAGAAGCATTAGAACACTCTTGCTACGATACGTAGACGTCTGCAAACGCTATTTCCGAGCAAGGAAGATTCGCATTTTCATTCTTTTGAAGAGAATACGAAGTATACATGACACTCGCAAAGAACATTGTATCTTATCACGAAACATAGAAGAGTTATGCGATATCGAGTTTTAAGTAGCATTACAAGTCTATTGCTACGATACGTAAACATCTGCAAACGCTATTTCCTAGCAAGGAAGTGTCGCAATGACATTCGTTTGGAGTGAATACGAGGTATACATGACACTTCGCAATGAATATTATATCTTATCACGAAGCATATAAATGAGATGCGATTTCGCGAATTATGTAGCATTAGGACCCTTTTGCTACGATAAGTAGACATCTGCAAACGATATTCCCAAGCATGGAAACGTCGGATTTACATTCTTTTGAAGTGAATACGAGGTATACGTGACACTTCGCAATGAATAATATATCTTATCATGAAACATAGAAGAGAGATGCGATATCGCGTTTTAAGAGGCATTAGAACTCTGTTGCTTCGATACGTAGACATCTGCAAACGCTATTTCCTAGCAAGGAAGTGTCGCACTTACATTCTATTGAAGTGAATACGAGGTATACGTGACACTTCGCTATGAATATTATATCTCATCACGAAACATATAAATGAGATGCGATATAGCGATTTATGTAGCATTAGAACTGTATTGCTACGTATCGTAGCCATCTGCAATCGCTATTTCCTAGCAAGTAATAGTCGCATTTACATTCCTTTGAAGTGAATACGAGGTATGCGTGACACTTCGCAATGAATATTATATCTTATCACGATACATATAAATGAGATGCGATATCGCGATTTAAGTAGCATTAGTAATCTATTGCTATGATACGTAGACATCTGAATACGCTATTTCCTAGCATGGAAGTGTTGCATTTAAATTCTTTTTACGTGAATACGAGGTGTACATGACACTTCGCAATGTATATTACATCTTATCACGAAACATAGAAATGAGAAGCGATATCGCGATTTAAGTAGCATTAGAACTCTATTGCTACGATACGTTGACATCTGCAAACGCTATTTCCTAGCAAGGAAGTGTCGCACTTACATTCTATTGAAGTGAATACGAGGTATACGTGACACTTCGCTATGAATATTATATCTTATCACGAAACATATAAATGAGATGCGATATAGCGATTTATGTAGCATTAGAACTGTATTGCTACGTATCGTAGCCATCTGCAATCGCTATTTCCTAGCAAGTAATAGTCGCATTTACATTCCTTTGAAGTGAATACGAGGTATGCGTGACACTTCGCAATGAATATTATATCTTATCACGATACATATAAATGAGATGCGATATCGCGATTTAAGTAGCATTAGTAATCTATTGCTATGATACGTAGACATCTGAATACGCTATTTCCTAGCATGGAAGTGTTGCATTTAAATTCTTTTTACGTGAATACGAGGTGTACATGACACTTCGCAATGTATATTACATCTTATCACGAAACATAGAAATGAGATGCGATATCGCGATTTAAGTAGCATTAGAACTCTATTGCTACGATACGTTGACATCTGCAAACGCTATTTCCTAGCAAGCAATAGTCGCATTTACATTCTTTTGAAGTGAATACGAGGAATACATTACACTTCGCAATGAATATTATATCTTATCATGAAACATAGAAGAGAGATGCGATATCGCGTATTAAGAAGCATTAGAACGCTATTGCCTCGACGCGTAGACATCTGCAGACGCTATTTCCTAGCATGAAAGTGTCGCACTTACATTCTTTTGTAGTGAATACGAGGTGTACATGACACTTCGCAATGAATATTATATCATATCACGAAACATATAAATGAGATGCGATATCGAGATTTAAGTAGCATTAGAACTCTATTGCTACGATACGTAGACATCTGAATACGCTATTTCCTAGCAAGGAATAGTCGCCTTTACATTCTTTTGATGTGAATACGAGGTATACATGACACTTCGCAATGAATATTATATCTTATAATGAAACATAGAAATGAGATGCGATATCGCGATCTAAGAAGCATTAGAACTCTATTGCCTCGACGGGTAGACATCTGCAGACGCTATTTCCTAGCATGGAAGTGTCGCACTTACATTCCTTTGATGTGAATACGATGTATACATGATACTTCGCAATGAATATTATATCTTATCACGAAACATAGAAATGAGGTGTCATATCGCGATTGAAGTAGCACTAGAACGCTATTGCTACGATACGTAGACCTCTGAATACGCCATTTCCTAGCAAGGAAGTGTCGCATTTACATTTGTTTGGAGAGAAGTGGAGGTATACATGACAGTTCGCAGTGAATATTATATCTTATCATGAAACATAGAAGAGAGATGCGATATCGCGTTCTAAGAAGCATTAGAACTCTATGGCCTCGACGTGGAGACATCTGCAAACGTTATTTCCTAGCATGGAAGTGTCGCACTTACATTCTTTTGAAGTGAATACGATGTATACATGACACTTCGCAATGAATATTATATCTTATCACGAAACATATAAATGAGGTGTCATATCGCAATTGAAGTAGCATTAGAACACTATTGCTACGATACCTAGACATCTGAATACGCCATTTCCTAGCAAGGAAGTGTCGCATTTACATTCGTTTGGAGAGAATAGAAGGTATACATGACACTTCGCAATGAATATTATATCTTATCATGAAACATAGAAGAGAGATGCGATATCGCGTTCTAAGAAGCATTAGAACTCTATGGCCTCGATGCGGAGACATCTGCAAACGCTGTTTCCTAGCATGGAAGTGTCGCACTTACATTCTTTTGAAGTGAATACGATGTATACATGACACTTCGCAATGAATATTATATCTTATCACCAAACATACAAATGAGATGCGATATCGCGATCTAAGAAGCATCAGAACTCTATTGCTACGATACGTAGGCATCTGCAAACGCTATGCACTAGCAAGGAATAGTCGCATTTACATTCTTTTGAAGTGAATACGAGGTATACATGACACATCGCAATGAATATTATACCTTATCATGAAACACAGAAGAGGGATGCGATATCGCGTTTTAAGAAGCATTAGAAGTCTATGGCCTCGATGCGGAGACATCTGCAAACGTTATTTCCTAGCATGGAAGTGTCGCACTTACAATCTTTTGAAGAGAATACGAGGTATACATGACACTTCGCAATGAATATTATACCTTATCATGAAACACAGAAGAGGGATGCGATATCGCGTTTTAAGAAGCATTAGAAGTCTATGGCCTCGATGCGGAGACATCTGCAAACGTTATTTCCTAGCATGGAAGTGTCGCATTTACATTCGTTTGGAGAGAATACGAGGTATACATGACTCTTCGCAATGAATATTATATCTTATCATGAAACATAGAAGTGAGATGCGATATCGCGGTTTAAGTAGCATTAGAACTCTATTGCTACGATACGTAGACATCTGAGTACGCTATTTCCTAGCATGGAAGATTCGCATTTACATTCTTTTGAAGTGAATACGAGGTGTACATGACACTTCGCGATGAATATTATATCTTATAATGAAACATAGAAATGAGATGCGATATCGCGATCTAAGAAGCATTAGAACTCTATTGCCTCGACGGGTAGACATCTGCAGACGCTATTTCCTAGCATGGAAGTGTCGCACTTACATTCTTTGATGTGAATACGATGTATACATGACACTTCGCAATGAATATTATATCTTATCACGAAACATAGAAACGAGATGCGATATCGCGATTTAAGTAGCATTACAACTCTATTGCTACGATACGTAGACATCTGAATACGTTATTTCCTAGCAAGGAAGTGTCGCAAATACATTCTTTTGAAGTGAATACGAGGTGTACATGACACGTCGCAGTGAATATTATATCTTATGACGAAACATAGAAATGAGATGCGATATCGCGATTTAAGTAGCATTAGAACTCTATTGCTACGATACGTAGACATCTGAGTACGCTATTTCCTAGCATGGAAGATTCGCATTTACATTCTTTTGTAGTGAATACGAGGTATACATGACACTTCACAATGAACATTATATCTTATCATGTAACATATAAGTGAGATGCGATATCGCGTCTTAAGAAGCATTAGAAACCTATTGCCTAGATGTGGAGATATCTGCAACCGCTATTTCCTAGCAAGCAATAGTCGCATTTACATTCTCTTGAAATGAATTCGAGGTTTACATGACACTTCGGAATGAATATTATAACTTATCACGAAACATGGAAATGAGATGCGATATCGCGCTTTGAGAAGCATTAGAACAATATTGCTACGAAACGTAGACATCTACAGACGCTATTTCCTAGCATGGAAGTGTCGCATTTTCATTCTTTTGTAGTGAATGCGAGGTATACATGGCACTTCGTAATGAATATTATATCTTATCATGAAACATAGAAGAGAGATGCGATACCGCGTTTTAAAAAGCATTAGAACTCTGTGGCATCGATGTGGAGATATCTGCAATCGCTAATTCCTAGCAAGCAATAGTCGCATTTACATTCTTTTGAAATGAATTCGAGGTTTACATGACACTTCGGAATGAATATTATAACTTATCACGAAACATAAAAATGAGATGCGATATCGCGATCTAAGATGCATTAGAACTCTATTGCTACGATACGTAGGCATCTGCAAACGCTATGCCCTAGCAAGGAATAGTCGCATTTACATTCTTTTGATGTGAATACGAGGTATACATGACACTTCGCAGTGAATATTATATCTTATAATGAAACATAGGAATGAGATGCGATATCGCTTTTTAAGAAGCATTAGAACTCTATGGCATCGATGCGAAGACATCAGAAAACGCTATTTTCTAGCATGGAAGTGTCGCACTTACATTCTTTTGAAGTGAATACGAGGTGTACATGACACTTCGCGATGAATATTATATCTTATCACGAAACATATAAATGAGATGCGATATCGAGGTTTAAGTAGCATTAGAACTCCATTGCTACGATACGTAGACTTCTGAATACGCTATTTCCTAGCAAGGAAGATTCGGATTTACATTCTTTTGAAGTGAATACGAGGTATACATGACACTTCACAATGAACATTACATCTTATCATGTAACATATATGTGAGATGCGATATCGCATTTTAAGAAGCATTAGAACCATATTGCCTCGTCGCGTAGACATCTGCAGACGCTATTTCCTAGCATGGAAGTGTCGCATTTACATTCTTTTGAAGTGAATACGAGATACACATGACACTTCGGAATGAATATTATAACTTATCACGAAACATAGAAATGAGATGCGATATCGCGATCTAAGCAGCATTAGAACTCTATTGCTACGATACGTAGGCATCTGAAAACGCTATGCACTAGCAAGGAATAGTCGCATTTACATTCTTTTGAAGTGAATACGAGGTATACATGACACTTCAAAATGAATATAATATCTTATCATGAAGCATAGAAATGAGATGCGATATCGCGTTTTGTGAAGCATTAGAACTCTATGGCATCGATGCGGAGATATCAGCAAACGCTATTTCCTAGCATGGAAGTGTCGCACTTACATTCTTTTGAAGTGAATACGATGTAAACATGACACTTCGCAATGAATATTATATCTTATCATGAATCATAGAAATGAGATGCGATATCGCGTTTTGAGAAGCATTAGAGCACTATTGCTACGAAACGTAGACATCTGCAAGCGCTATTTCCTAGCAAGGAAGATTCGCATTTACATTCTTTTGAAGTGAATACGAGGTATAAATGACACTTCGCGATGATTATTATATCTTATCACGAAACATATAAGTGGGATGCGATATCGCGATTTAAGTAGGATTAGAACCCTTCTGCTACGATACGTAGACATCTGAATACGCTATTTCCTAGCAAGGAAGTGTCGCATTTACATTCGTTTGGAGAGAAGAGGAGGTATACATGACACTTCGCAATGAATATTATACCTTATCATGAAACACAGAAGAGGGATGCGATATCGCGTTTTAAGAAGCATTAGAAGTCTGTGGCCTCGATGCGGAGACATCTGCAAACGCTATTTCCTAACATGGAAGTGTCGCACTTACATTCTTTTGAAGTGAATACGAGGTATACATGACATTTCGCAATGATTACTATATCTTATCACGAAACATATAAGTGGGATGCGATATCGCGATTTAAGTAGCATTAGAACTCTATTGCTACGATATGTAGACATCTGCAAACGCTATTTCCTAGCAAGCAATAGTCGCATTTACTTTCTTTTGAAGTGAATACGAGGTGTTCATGACACTTCGTAATGAATATTGTATCTTATCACGAAACATAGAAATGAGATGCGATATCGCGATATAAGTAGCATTAGAACCCTTCTGCTACGATACGTAGACATCTGAATACGCTATTTCCTAGCAAGGAAGTGTCTCATTTACATTCGTTTGGAGAGAAGGGGAGGTATACATGACACTTCGCAATGAATATTATATCTTATCACGAAACATAGAAGTGAGATGCGATATCGCGTTTTAAGAAGCATTAGAACTCTATTGCTACGGTACGTACAGATCTGAATAAGCTATTTCCTAGCAAGGAAGTGTTGCATTTACATTCGTTTGGAGAGAATACGAGGTATACATGACACTTCGCAATGAATATTATATCTTATCATGAAACATAGAAGAGAGATGCTATATCGCGTTTTAAGAAGCATTAGAACTCTATAGCCTCGATGCGGAGACATCTGCAAATGCTATTTCCTAGCATGGAAGTGTCGCATTTACATTCTTTTGAAGTGAATACGAGAGATAGATGACATTTCGTAATGAATATAATATCTTATCATGAAGCATAGAAATGAGATGCGATATCGCGTTTTGTGAAGCATTAGAACACTACTGCTACGATACGGAGACATCTGAATACGCTATTTCCTAGCAAGGAATAGTCGCATTTGCATTCCTTTGAAGTGGATACGAGGTATACATGACACTTCGCAATGAATATTATTTCTTATAATGAAACATTGAATTGAGATGCGATATCGAGTTTTAAGAAGCATTAGAGCTCTATCGCCCCGATGCGTAGACATCTGCAGACGCTATTTCCTAGCTAGGAAGTGTCGCATTTACATTCGTTTGGAGTGAATAGAAGGTATGCATGACACTTCGCAATGAATATTATATCTTATCACGAAACATAGAAATGAAATGCGACATCTCGCATTAAGAAGCATTAGGACTCTATTGCCTCAATGCGGAGATATTTGCAAGGGCTATTTCCTAGCATGGAAATGTCGCATTTAGATTCTTTTGAAGTGAATTCGAGGTATACATGACACTTCGGAATGAATATTATAACTTATCACGAAACATAGAAATGAGATGCGATATCGCGATCTAAGCAGCATTAGAACTCTATTGCTACGATACGTAGGCATCTGCAAACGCTATTTCCTAGCAACGAATAGTCGCATTTACATTCTTTTGAAGTGAATACGAGGTATTAATGACACTTCGCAATGAATATTATATCTTATCATGAATCATAGAAGTGAGATGCGATATCGCGTTTTGAGAAGCATTAGAACTCTATGGCATCGATGCGGAGACATCAGCAAACGCTATTTCCTAGCATGGAAGTGCCGCACTTACATTCTTTTGAAGTGAATACGAGGTGTACATGACACTTCGCAATGAACATTATACCTTATCACGAAACATATAAATGGGATGCGATATCGCGGTTTAAGTAGCACTAGAACTCTTTTGCTACGATACGTGGAGGCCTGCGAACGCTATTTCCTTGCAAGCAATAGTCGCATTTACTTTCTTTTGAATTGATTACGAGGTGTACATGACACTTCGCAATGAATATTATATCTTATCAGGAAACATAGAAATGAGATGCGATATCGCGTTTTGAGAAGCATTAGAACTCTATTGCTACGATACGTAGACATCTGCAGACGCTATTTCCTAGCATGGAAGTGTCGCATTTACATTCTTTTGAAGTGAATACGAGGTGTACATGACACTTCGCAATGAATATTACATCTTATCATGAAACATAGAAATGAGATGCGATATCGCGTTTTGAGAAGCATTAGAACTCTATTGCTACGATACGTGGAGGCCTGCGAACGCTATTTCCTTGCAAGCAATAGTCGCATTTACTTTCTTTTGAATTGATTACGAGGTGTACATGACACTTCGCAATGAATATTATATCTTATCAGGAAACATAGAAATGAGCTGCGATATCGCGTTTTGAGAAGCATTAGAACTCTATTGCTACGATACGTGTAGGCCTGCGAACGCTATTTCCTTGCAAGCAATAGTCGCATTTACTTTCTTTTGAATTGATTACGAGGTGTACATGACACTTCGCAATGAATATTATATCTTATCAGGAAACATAGAAATGAGCTGCGATATCGCGATTTAAGTAGCATTAGAACTCTATTGCTACGATATGTAGACATCTGCAAACGCTATTTCCTAGCAAGCAATAGTCGCATTTACTTTCTTTTGAAGTGAATACGAGGTGTTCATGACACTTCGTAATGAATATTGTATCTTATCTCGAAACATAGAAATGAGATGCGATATCGCGATTTAAGTAGCATTAGAACCCTTCTGCTACGATACGTAGACATCTGAATACGCTATTTCCCAGCAAGGAAGTGTCTCATTTACATTCGTTTGGAGAGAAGGGGAGGTATACATGACACTTCGCAATGAATATTATATCTTATCACGAAACATAGAAGTGAGATGCGATATCGCGTTTTAAGAAGCATTAGAACTCTATTGCTACGGTACGTACAGATCTGAATAAGCTATTTCCTAGCAAGGAAGTGTTGCATTTACATTCGTTTGGAGAGAATACGAGGTATACATGACACTTCGCAATGAATATTATAACTTATCACGAAACATCGAAATGAGATGCGATATCGCGTTTTCAGAAGCATTAGAACACTCTTGCTACGATACGTAGACGTCTGCAAACGCTATTTCCGAGCAAGGAAGATTCGCATTTTCATTCTTTTGAAGAGAATACGAAGTATACATGACACTCGCAAAGAACATTGTATCTTATCACGAAACATAGAAGAGTGATGCGATATCGAGTTTTAAGTAGCATTACAAGTCTATTGCTACGATACGTAAACATCTGCAAACGCTATTTCCTAGCAAGGAAGTGTCGCAATGACATTCGTTTGGAGTGAATACGAGGTATACATGACACTTCGCAATGAATATTATATCTTATCACGAAGCATATAAATGAGATGCGATTTCGCGAATTATGTAGCATTAGGACCCTTTTGCTACGATAAGTAGACATCTGCAAACGATATTCCCAAGCATGGAAACGTCGGATTTACATTCTTTTGAAGTGAATACGAGGTATACGTGACACTTCGCAATGAATAATATATCTTATCATGAAACATAGAAGAGAGATGCGATATCGCGTTTTAAGAGGCATTAGAACTCTGTTGCTTCGATACGTAGACATCTGCAAACGCTATTTCCTAGCAAGGAAGTGTCGCACTTACATTCTATTGAAGTGAATACGAGGTATACGTGACACTTCGCTATGAATATTATATCTCATCACGAAACATATAAATGAGATGCGATATAGCGATTTATGTAGCATTAGAACTGTATTGCTACGTATCGTAGCCATCTGCAATCGCTATTTCCTAGCAAGTAATAGTCGCATTTACATTCCTTTGAAGTGAATACGAGGTATGCGTGACACTTCGCAATGAATATTATATCTTATCACGATACATATAAATGAGATGCGATATCGCGATTTAAGTAGCATTAGTAATCTATTGCTATGATACGTAGACATCTGAATACGCTATTTCCTAGCATGGAAGTGTTGCATTTAAATTCTTTTTACGTGAATACGAGGTGTACATGACACTTCGCAATGTATATTACATCTTATCACGAAACATAGAAATGAGATGCGATATCGCGATTTAAGTAGCATTAGAACTCTATTGCTACGATACGTTGACATCTGCAAACGCTATTTCCTAGCAAGGAAGTGTCGCACTTACATTCTATTGAAGTGAATACGAGGTATACGTGACACTTCGCTATGAATATTATATCTTATCACGAAACATATAAATGAGATGCGATATAGCGATTTATGTAGCATTAGAACTGTATTGCTACGTATCGTAGCCATCTGCAATCGCTATTTCCTAGCAAGTAATAGTCGCATTTACATTCCTTTGAAGTGAATACGAGGTATGCGTGACACTTCGCAATGAATATTATATCTTATCACGATACATATAAATGAGATGCGATATCGCGATTTAAGTAGCATTAGTAATCTATTGCTATGATACGTAGACATCTGAATACGCTATTTCCTAGCATGGAAGTGTTGCATTTAAATTCTTTTTACGTGAATACGAGGTGTACATGACACTTCGCAATGTATATTACATCTTATCACGAAACATAGAAATGAGATGCGATATCGCGATTTAAGTAGCATTAGAACTCTATTGCTACGATACGTTGACATCTGCAAACGCTATTTCCTAGCAAGGAAGTGTCGCACTTACATTCTATTGAAGTGAATACGAGGTATACGTGACACTTCGCTATGAATATTATATCTTATCACGAAACATATAAATGAGATGCGATATAGCGATTTATGTAGCATTAGAACTGTATTGCTACGTATCGTAGCCATCTGCAATCGCTATTTCCTAGCAAGTAATAGTCGCATTTACATTCCTTTGAAGTGAATACGAGGTATGCGTGACACTTCGCAATGAATATTATATCTTATCACGATACATATAAATGAGATGCGATATCGCGATTTAAGTAGCATTAGTAATCTATTGCTATGATACGTAGACATCTGAATACGCTATTTCCTAGCATGGAAGTGTTGCATTTAAATTCTTTTTACGTGAATACGAGGTGTACATGACACTTCGCAATGTATATTACATCTTATCACGAAACATAGAAATGAGATGCGATATCGCGATTTAAGTAGCATTAGAACTCTATTGCTACGATACGTTGACATCTGCAAACGCTATTTCCTAGCAAGCAATAGTCGCATTTACATTCTTTTGAAGTGAATACGAGGAATACATTACACTTCGCAATGAATATTATATCTTATCATGAAACATAGAAGAGAGATGCGATATCGCGTATTAAGAAGCATTAGAACGCTATTGCCTCGACGCGTAGACATCTGCAGACGCTATTTCCTAGCATGAAAGTGTCGCACTTACATTCTTTTGTAGTGAATACGAGGTGTACATGACACTTCGCAATGAATATTATATCATATCACGAAACATATAAATGAGATGCGATATCGAGATTTAAGTAGCATTAGAACTCTATTGCTACGATACGTAGACATCTGAATACGCTATTTCCTAGCAAGGAATAGTCGCCTTTACATTCTTTTGATGTGAATACGAGGTATACATGACACTTCGCAATGAATATTATATCTTATAATGAAACATAGAAATGAGATGCGATATCGCGATCTAAGAAGCATTAGAACTCTATTGCCTCGACGGGTAGACATCTGCAGACGCTATTTCCTAGCATGGAAGTGTCGCACTTACATTCCTTTGATGTGAATACGATGTATACATGATACTTCGCAATGAATATTATATCTTATCACGAAACATAGAAATGAGGTGTCATATCGCGTTTGAAGTAGCACTAGAACGCTATTGCTACGATACGTAGACCTCTGAATACGCCATTTCCTAGCAAGGAAGTGTCGCATTTACATTTGTTTGGAGAGAAGTGGAGGTATACATGACAGTTCGCAGTGAATATTATATCTTATCATGAAACATAGAAGAGAGATGCGATATCGCGTTCTAAGAAGCATTAGAACTCTATGGCCTCGACGTGGAGACATCTGCAAACGTTATTTCCTAGCATGGAAGTGTCGCACATACATTCTTTTGAAGTGAATACGATGTATACATGACACTTCGCAATGAATATTATATCTTATCACGAAACATATAAATGAGGTGTCATATCGCAATTGAAGTAGCATTAGAACACTATTGCTACGATACCTAGACATCTGAATACGCCATTTCCTAGCAAGGAAGTGTCGCATTTACATTCGTTTGGAGAGAATAGAAGGTATACATGACACTTCGCAATGAATATTATATCTTATCATGAAACATAGAAGAGAGATGCGATATCGCGTTCTAAGAAGCATTAGAACTCTATGGCCTCGATGCGGAGACATCTGCAAACGCTATTTCCTAGCATGGAAGTGTCGCACTTACATTCTTTTGAAGTGAATACGATGTATACATGACACTTCGCAATGAATATTATATCTTATCACCAAACATACAAATGAGATGCGATATCGCGATCTAAGAAGCATCAGAACTCTATTGCTACGATACGTAGGCATCTGCAAACGCTATGCACTAGCAAGGAATAGTCGCATTTACATTCTTTTGAAGTGAATACGAGGTATACATGACACATCGCAATGAATATTATACCTTATCATGAAACACAGAAGAGGGATGCGATATCGCGTTTTAAGAAGCATTAGAAGTCTATGGCCTCGATGCGGAGACATCTGCAAACGTTATTTCCTAGCATGGAAGTGTCGCACTTACAATCTTTTGAAGAGAATACGAGGTATACATGACACTTCGCAATGAATATTATACCTTATCATGAAACACAGAAGAGGGATGCGATATCGCGTTTTAAGAAGCATTAGAAGTCTATGGCCTCGATGCGGAGACATCTGCAAACGTTATTTCCTAGCATGGAAGTGTCGCATTTACATTCGTTTGGAGAGAATACGAGGTATACATGACTCTTCGCAATGAATATTATATCTTATCATGAAACATAGAAGTGAGATGCGATATCGCGGTTTAAGTAGCATTAGAACTCTATTGCTACGATACGTAGACATCTGAGTACGCTATTTCCTAGCATGGAAGATTCGCATTTACATTCTTTTGAAGTGAATACGAGGTGTACATGACACTTCGCGATGAATATTATATCTTATAATGAAACATAGAAATGAGATGCGATATCGCGATCTAAGAAGCATTAGAACTCTATTGCCTCGACGGGTAGACATCTGCAGACGCTATTTCCTAGCATGGAAGTGTCGCACTTACATTCTTTGATGTGAATACGATGTATACATGACACTTCGCAATGAATATTATATCTTATCACGAAACATAGAAACGAGATGCGATATCGCGATTTAAGTAGCATTACAACTCTATTGCTACGATACGTAGACATCTGAATACGTTATTTCCTAGCAAGGAAGTGTCGCATATACATTCTTTTGAAGTGAATACGAGGTGTACATGACACGTCGCAGTGAATATTATATCTTATGACGAAACATAGAAATGAGATGCGATATCGCGATTTAAGTAGCATTAGAACTCTATTGCTACGATACGTAGACATCTGAGTACGCTATTTCCTAGCATGGAAGATTCGCATTTACATTCTTTTGTAGTGAATACGAGGTATACATGACACTTCACAATGAACATTATATCTTATCATGTAACATATAAGTGAGATGCGATATCGCGTCTTAAGAAGCATTAGAAACCTATTGCCTAGATGTGGAGATATCTGCAACCGCTATTTCCTAGCAAGCAATAGTCGCATTTACATTCTCTTGAAATGAATTCGAGGTTTACATGACACTTCGGAATGAATATTATAACTTATCACGAAACATGGAAATGAGATGCGATATCGCGCTTTGAGAAGCATTAGAACAATATTGCTACGAAACGTAGACATCTACAGACGCTATTTCCTAGCATGGAAGTGTCGCATTTTCATTCTTTTGTAGTGAATGCGAGGTATACATGGCACTTCGTAATGAATATTATATCTTATCATGAAACATAGAAGAGAGATGCGATACCGCGTTTTAAAAAGCATTAGAACTCTGTGGCATCGATGTGGAGATATCTGCAATCGCTAATTCCTAGCAAGCAATAGTCGCATTTACATTCTTTTGAAATGAATTCGAGGTTTACATGACACTTCGGAATGAATATTATAACTTATCACGAAACATAAAAATGAGATGCGATATCGCGATCTAAGATGCATTAGAACTCTATTGCTACGATACGTAGGCATCTGCAAACGCTATGCCCTAGCAAGGAATAGTCGCATTTACATTCTTTTGATGTGAATACGAGGTATACATGACACTTCGCAGTGAATATTATATCTTATAATGAAACATAGGAATGAGATGCGATATCGCTTTTTAAGAAGCATTAGAACTCTATGGCATCGATGCGAAGACATCAGAAAACGCTATTTTCTAGCATGGAAGTGTCGCACTTACATTCTTTTGAAGTGAATACGAGGTGTACATGACACTTCGCGATGAATATTATATCTTATCACGAAACATATAAATGAGATGCGATATCGAGGTTTAAGTAGCATCAGAACTCCATTGCTACGATACGTAGACTTCTGAATACGCTATTTCCTAGCAAGGAAGATTCGGATTTACATTCTTTTGAAGTGAATACGAGGTATACATGACACTTCACAATGAACATTACATCTTATCATGTAACATATATGTGAGATGCGATATCGCATTTTAAGAAGCATTAGAACCATATTGCCTCGTCGCGTAGACATCTGCAGACGCTATTTCCTAGCATGGAAGTGTCGCATTTACATTCTTTTGAAGTGAATACGAGATACACATGACACTTCGGAATGAATATTATAACTTATCACGAAACATAGAAATGAGATGCGATATCGCGATCTAAGCAGCATTAGAACTCTATTGCTACGATACGTAGGCATCTGAAAACGCTATGCACTAGCAAGGAATAGTCGCATTTACATTCTTTTGAAGTGAATACGAGGTATACATGACACTTCAAAATGAATATAATATCTTATCATGAAGCATAGAAATGAGATGCGATATCGCGTTTTGTGAAGCATTAGAACTCTATGGCATCGATGCGGAGATATCAGCAAACGCTATTTCCTAGCATGGAAGTGTCGCACTTACATTCTTTTGAAGTGAATACGATGTAAACATGACACTTCGCAATGAATATTATATCTTATCATGAATCATAGAAATGAGATGCGATATCGCGTTTTGAGAAGCATTAGAGCACTATTGCTACGAAACGTAGACATCTGCAAGCGCTATTTCCTAGCAAGGAAGATTCGCATTTACATTCTTTTGAAGTGAATACGAGGTATAAATGACACTTCGCGATGATTATTATATCTTATCACGAAACATATAAGTGGGATGCGATATCGCGATTTAAGTAGGATTAGAACCCTTCTGCTACGATACGTAGACATCTGAATACGCTATTTCCTAGCAAGGAAGTGTCGCATTTACATTCGTTTGGAGAGAAGAGGAGGTATACATGACACTTCGCAATGAATATTATACCTTATCATGAAACACAGAAGAGGGATGCGATATCGCGTTTTAAGAAGCATTAGAAGTCTGTGGCCTCGATGCGGAGACATCTGCAAACGCTATTTCCTAACATGGAAGTGTCGCACTTACATTCTTTTGAAGTGAATACGAGGTATACATGACATTTCGCAATGATTACTATATCTTATCACGAAACATATAAGTGGGATGCGATATCGCGATTTAAGTAGCATTAGAACTCTATTGCTACGATATGTAGACATCTGCAAACGCTATTTCCTAGCAAGCAATAGTCGCATTTACTTTCTTTTGAAGTGAATACGAGGTGTTCATGACACTTCGTAATGAATATTGTATCTTATCACGAAACATAGAAATGAGATGCGATATCGCGATATAAGTAGCATTAGAACCCTTCTGCTACGATACGTAGACATCTGAATACGCTATTTCCTAGCAAGGAAGTGTCTCATTTACATTCGTTTGGAGAGAAGGGGAGGTATACATGACACTTCGCAATGAATATTATATCTTATCACGAAACATAGAAGTGAGATGCGATATCGCGTTTTAAGAAGCATTAGAACTCTATTGCTACGGTACGTACAGATCTGAATAAGCTATTTCCTAGCAAGGAAGTGTTGCATTTACATTCGTTTGGAGAGAATACGAGGTATACATGACACTTCGCAATGAATATTATATCTTATCATGAAACATAGAAGAGAGATGCTATATCGCGTTTTAAGAAGCATTAGAACTCTATAGCCTCGATGCGGAGACATCTGCAAATGCTATTTCCTAGCATGGAAGTGTCGCATTTACATTCTTTTGAAGTGAATACGAGAGATAGATGACATTTCGTAATGAATATAATATCTTATCATGAAGCATAGAAATGAGATGCGATATCGCGTTTTGTGAAGCATTAGAACACTACTGCTACGATACGGAGACATCTGAATACGCTATTTCCTAGCAAGGAATAGTCGCATTTGCATTCCTTTGAAGTGGATACGAGGTATACATGACACTTCGCAATGAATATTATTTCTTATAATGAAACATTGAATTGAGATGCGATATCGAGTTTTAAGAAGCATTAGAGCTCTATCGCCCCGATGCGTAGACATCTGCAGACGCTATTTCCTAGCTAGGAAGTGTCGCATTTACATTCGTTTGGAGTGAATAGAAGGTATGCATGACACTTCGCAATGAATATTATATCTTATCACGAAACATAGAAATGAAATGCGACATCTCGCATTAAGAAGCATTAGGACTCTATTGCCTCAATGCGGAGATATTTGCAAGGGCTATTTCCTAGCATGGAAATGTCGCATTTAGATTCTTTTGAAGTGAATTCGAGGTATACATGACACTTCGGAATGAATATTATAACTTATCACGAAACATAGAAATGAGATGCGATATCGCGATCTAAGCAGCATTAGAACTCTATTGCTACGATACGTAGGCATCTGCAAACGCTATTTCCTAGCAACGAATAGTCGCATTTACATTCTTTTGAAGTGAATACGAGGTATTAATGACACTTCGCAATGAATATTATATCTTATCATGAATCATAGAAGTGAGATGCGATATCGCGTTTTGAGAAGCATTAGAACTCTATGGCATCGATGCGGAGACATCAGCAAACGCTATTTCCTAGCATGGAAGTGCCGCACTTACATTCTTTTGAAGTGAATACGAGGTGTACATGACACTTCGCAATGAACATTATACCTTATCACGAAACATATAAATGGGATGCGATATCGCGGTTTAAGTAGCACTAGAACTCTTTTGCTACGATACGTGGAGGCCTGCGAACGCTATTTCCTTGCAAGCAATAGTCGCATTTACTTTCTTTTGAATTGATTACGAGGTGTACATGACACTTCGCAATGAATATTATATCTTATCAGGAAACATAGAAATGAGATGCGATATCGCGTTTTGAGAAGCATTAGAACTCTATTGCTACGATACGTAGACATCTGCAGACGCTATTTCCTAGCATGGAAGTGTCGCATTTACATTCTTTTGAAGTGAATACGAGGTGTACATGACACTTCGCAATGAATATTACATCTTATCATGAAACATAGAAATGAGATGCGATATCGCGTTTTGAGAAGCATTAGAACTCTATTGCTACGATACGTGGAGGCCTGCGAACGCTATTTCCTTGCAAGCAATAGTCGCATTTACTTTCTTTTGAATTGATTACGAGGTGTACATGACACTTCGCAATGAATATTATATCTTATCAGGAAACATAGAAATGAGCTGCGATATCGCGTTTTGAGAAGCATTAGAACTCTATTGCTACGATACGTGTAGGCCTGCGAACGCTATTTCCTTGCAAGCAATAGTCGCATTTACTTTCTTTTGAATTGATTACGAGGTGTACATGACACTTCGCAATGAATATTATATCTTATCAGGAAACATAGAAATGAGCTGCGATATCGCGATTTAAGTAGCATTAGAACTCTATTGCTACGATATGTAGACATCTGCAAACGCTATTTCCTAGCAAGCAATAGTCGCATTTACTTTCTTTTGAAGTGAATACGAGGTGTTCATGACACTTCGTAATGAATATTGTATCTTATCTCGAAACATAGAAATGAGATGCGATATCGCGATTTAAGTAGCATTAGAACCCTTCTGCTACGATACGTAGACATCTGAATACGCTATTTCCTAGCAAGGAAGTGTCTCATTTACATTCGTTTGGAGAGAAGGGGAGGTATACATGACACTTCGCAATGAATATTATATCTTATCACGAAACATAGAAGTGAGATGCGATATCGCGTTTTAAGAAGCATTAGAACTCTATTGCTACGGTACGTACAGATCTGAATAAGCTATTTCCTAGCAAGGAAGTGTTGCATTTACATTCGTTTGGAGAGAATACGAGGTATACATGACACTTCGCAATGAATATTATATCTTATCATGAAACATAGAAGAGAGATGCTATATCGCGTTTTAAGAAGCATTGAACTCTATAGCCTCGATGCGGAGACATCTGCTAATGCTATTTCCTAGCATGGAAGTGTCGCATTTACATTCTTTTGAAGTGAATACGAGAGATAGATGACATTTCGTAATGAATATAATATCTTATCATGAAGCATAGAAATGAGATGCGATATCGCGTTTTGTGAAGCATTAGAACACTACTGCTACGATACGGAGACATCTGAATACGCTATTTCCTAGCAAGGAATAGTCGCAATTGCATTCCTTTGAAGTGGATACGAGGTATACATGACACTTCGCAATGAATATTATATCTTATAATGAAACATTGAATTGAGATGCGATGTCGAGTTTTAAGAAGCATTAGAGCTCTATCGCCCCGATGCGTAGACATCTGCAGACGCTATTTCCTAGCTAGGAAGTGTCGCATTTACATTCGTTTGGAGTGAATAGAAGGTATGCATGACACTTCGCAATGAATATTATATCTTATCACGAAACATAGAAATGAAATGCGACATCTCGCATTAAGAAGCATTAGGACTCTATTGCCTCAATGCGGAGATATTTGCAAGGGCTATTTCCTAGCATGGAAATGTCGCATTTAGATTCTTTTGAAGTGAATTCGAGGTATACATGACACTTCGGAATGAATATTATAACTTATCACGGAACATAGAAATGAGATGCGATATCGCGATCTAAGCAGCATTAGAACTCTATTGCTACGATACGTAGGCATCTGCAAACGCTATTTCCTAGCAACGAATAGTCGCATTTACATTCGTTTGGAGAGAATACGAGGTATACATGACACTTCGCAATGAATATTATATCTTATCATCAAACATAGTAGAGAGATGCGATATCGCGTTCTAAGAAGCATTAGAACTCTATGGCCTCGATGCGGAGACATCTGCAAACGCTATTTCCTAGCATGGAAGTGTCGCACTTACATTCTTTTGAAGTGAATACGTTGTATACATGACACTTCGCAGTGAATATTATATCTTATCACGAAACATATAAATGAGGTATCATATCGCGATTGAAGTAGCATTAGAACGCTATTGCTAGGATACGTAGACATCTGCAAACGCTATTTCCTAGCAAGCAATAGTCGCATTTACATTCTTTTGAAGTGAATACGAGGTATACATGACACTTCGTAATGAATATTATATCTTATCATGCATCATAGGAGAGAGATGCGATATCGCGTTTTAAGAAGCATTGGCACTCTATGGCCTCGATGCGGAGACATCAGCAAACGCTGTTTCCTAGCATGGAAGTGTCGCACTTACATTCTTCTGAAGTGAATACGAGGTATACATGACACTTCGCAAAGAATATTATGTCTTATCACGGATCATATAAATGAGATGCGATATCGCGATTTAAGTAGCATTAGAACGCTATTGCTACGATACGCAGACATCTGCAAACGCTATTTCCTGGCAAGCAATATTCGCATTTACATTCTTTGGATGTGAATACGAGGTATACATGACACTTCGCAATGAATATTATATCTTATCACGAAACATAGAAATGAGATGCGATTTCGCGTTGTAAGAAGCATTAAAACTCTATGGCATCGATGCGGAGACATCTGCAAACGCTATTTCCTAGCAAGCAATAGTCGCATTTACATTCGTTTGGAGAGAATACGAGGTATACATGACTCTTCGCAATGAATATTATATCTTATCATGAATCATAGAAGAGAGATGCGATATCGCGATTTAAGTAGCATTAGAACACTATTGCTACGATACGTAGACATCTGAATGCGTTATTTCCTAGCAAGCATTAGTGGCATTTACATTCTTTTGAAGTGAATACAAGGTATACATGACCATTCGCAATGAATATTATATCTTATCACGAAACATAGAAATGGAATGCGATATCGCTATTTAAGTAGCATTAGACCACTATTGCTACGATACGTAGACATCTGAATACACTATTTCCTAGCAAGGAAGTGTCGCATTTACATTCTTTTGAAATGAATACGAGGTGTACATGACACCTCGCAGTGAATATTATATCTTATCACGAAACATAGAAATGAGATGCGATATCGCGATCTAAGCAGCATTAGAACTCTATTGCTACGATACGTAGGCATCTGCAAACGCTATTTCCTAGCAACGAATAGTCGCATTTACATTCTTTTGAAGAGAATACGAGGTATACATGACACTTCGCAATGAATATTATATCTTATCATGAATCATAAAAGTGAGATGCGATTACGCGTCTTAAGAAGCATTAGAACCCTATTGCCTCGATATGGAGATATCTGCAAACGCTATTTCCTAGCAAGCAATAGTCGCATTTACATTCTTTTGAAATGAATTCGAGGTTTACATGACACTTCGGAATGAATATTATAACTTATCACGAAACATAAAAATGTGATGCGATATCGCGATCTAAGAAGCATTAGAACTCCATTGCTACGATACGTAGGCATCTGCAAACGCTATGCCCTAGCAAGGAATAGTCGCATTTACATTCTTTTGATGTGAATACGAGGTATACATGACACTTCGCAATGAATATTATATCTTATAATGAAACATAGAAATGAGATGCGATATCGCGATCTAAGAAGCATTAGAAATCTATTGCCTCGACGGGTAGACATCTGCAGACGCTATTTCCTAGCATGGAAGTGTCGCACTTACATTCCTTTGATGTGAATACTATGTATACATGACACTTCGCAATGAATATTATATCTTATCACGAAACATAGAAATGAGGTGTCATATCGCGATTGAAGTAGCACTAGAACGCTATTGCTACGACACGTAGAACTCTGAATACGCCATTTCCTAGCAAGGAAGTGTCGCATTTACATTTGTTTGGAGAGAAGTGGAGGTATACATGACACTTCGCAGTGAATATTATATCTTATCATGAAACATAGAAGAGAGATGCGATATCGCGTTCTAAGAAGCATTAGAACTCTATGGCCTCGACGCGGAGACATCTGCAAACGCTATTTCCTAGCATGGAAGTGTCGCACTTACATTCTTTTGAAGTGAATACGAGGTATACATGACATTTCGCAATGAATATTATATCTTATCACGAAACATAGAAACGAGATGCGATATCGCGATTTAAGTAGCATTACAACTCTATTGCTACGATACGTAGACATCTAGAAACGCTATTTCCTAGCAAGCAGCAGTTGCATTTACATTCTTTTGAAGTGAATACGAGGTATACATGACACTTCGCAATGAATATTATATCTTATCATGAAACACAGAAGAGGGATGCGATATCGCGCTTTAAGAAGCATTAGAACTCTATGGCCTCGATGCGGAGACATCTGCAAACGCAATTTCCTAGCATGGAAGTGACGCACTTACATTCTTTTGAAGTGAATACGATGTATACATGACACTTCGCAATGAATATTATACCTTATCACGAAACATATAAATGAGGTGTCATATCGCGATTGAAGTAGCATTAGAACCCTATTGCTACGATACCTAGACATCTGAATACGCCATTTCCTAGCAAGCAGTAGTCGCATTTACATTCTTTTGAAGTAAATACGAAGTATACATGACACTTCGCAATGAATATTATACCTTATCATGAAACACAGAAGAGGGATGCGATATCGCGTTTTAAGAAGCATTAGAAGTCTATGGCCTCGATGCGGAGACATCTGCAAAAGCTATTTCCTAGCATGGAAGTGTCGCACTTACAATCTTTTGAAGTGAATACGAGGTATACATGACATTTCGCAATGAATATTATATCTTATCACGAAACATGGAAATGAGATGCGATATCGCGATCTAAGAAGCATTAGAACTCTATGGCCTCGATGCGGAGACATCTGCAAACGCTATTTCCTAGCATGGAAGTGTCGCACTTACATTCTTTTGAAGTGAATACGATGTATACATGACACTTCGCAATGAATATTATATCTTATCATGAATCATAGAAATGAGATGCGATATCGCGGTTTGAGAAGCATTAGAGCACTATTGCTACGAAACGTAGACATCTGAATACGCTATTTCCTAGCATGGAAGTGTTGCATTTAAATTCTTTTTACGTGAATACGAGGTGTACATGACACTTCGCAATGTATATTACATCTTATCACGAAACATAGAAATGAGATGCGATATCGCGATTTAAGTAGCATTAGAACTCTATTGCTACGATACGTTGACATCTGCAAACGCTATTTCCTAGCAAGCAATAGTCGCATTTACATTCTTTTGAAGTGAATACGAGGAATACATTACACTTCGCAATGAATATTATATCTTATCATGAATCATAGAAGAGAGATGCGATATCGCGATTTAAGTAGCATTAGAACACTATTGCTACGATACGTAGACATCTGAATGCGTTATTTCCTAGCAAGCATTAGTGGCATTTACATTCTTTTGAAGTGAATACAAGGTATACATGACCATTCGCAATGAATATTATATCTTATCACGAAACATAGAAATGGAATGCGATATCGCTATTTAAGTAGCATTAGACCACTATTGCTACGATACGTAGACATCTGAATACACTATTTCCTAGCAAGGAAGTGTCGCATTTACATTCTTTTGAAATGAATACGAGGTGTACATGACACCTCGCAGTGAATATTATATCTTATCACGAAACATAGAAATGAGATGCGATATCGCGATCTAAGCAGCATTAGAACTCTATTGCTACGATACGTAGGCATCTGCAAACGCTATTTCCTAGCAACGAATAGTCGCATTTACATTCTTTTGAAGAGAATACGAGGTATACATGACACTTCGCAATGAATATTATATCTTATCATGAATCATAAAAGTGAGATGCGATTACGCGTCTTAAGAAGCATTAGAACCCTATTGCCTCGATATGGAGATATCTGCAAACGCTATTTCCTAGCAAGCAATAGTCGCATTTACATTCTTTTGAAATGAATTCGAGGTTTACATGACACTTCGGAATGAATATTATAACTTATCACGAAACATAAAAATGTGATGCGATATCGCGATCTAAGAAGCATTAGAACTCCATTGCTACGATACGTAGGCATCTGCAAACGCTATGCCCTAGCAAGGAATAGTCGCATTTACATTCTTTTGATGTGAATACGAGGTATACATGACACTTCGCAATGAATATTATATCTTATAATGAAACATAGAAATGAGATGCGATATCGCGATCTAAGAAGCATTAGAAATCTATTGCCTCGACGGGTAGACATCTGCAGACGCTATTTCCTAGCATGGAAGTGTCGCACTTACATTCCTTTGATGTGAATACTATGTATACATGACACTTCGCAATGAATATTATATCTTATCACGAAACATAGAAATGAGGTGTCATATCGCGATTGAAGTAGCACTAGAACGCTATTGCTACGACACGTAGAACTCTGAATACGCCATTTCCTAGCAAGGAAGTGTCGCATTTACATTTGTTTGGAGAGAAGTGGAGGTATACATGACACTTCGCAGTGAATATTATATCTTATCATGAAACATAGAAGAGAGATGCGATATCGCGTTCTAAGAAGCATTAGAACTCTATGGCCTCGACGCGGAGACATCTGCAAACGCTATTTCCTAGCATGGAAGTGTCGCACTTACATTCTTTTGAAGTGAATACGAGGTATACATGACATTTCGCAATGAATATTATATCTTATCACGAAACATAGAAACGAGATGCGATATCGCGATTTAAGTAGCATTACAACTCTATTGCTACGATACGTAGACATCTAGAAACGCTATTTCCTAGCAAGCAGCAGTTGCATTTACATTCTTTTGAAGTGAATACGAGGTATACATGACACTTCGCAATGAATATTATATCTTATCATGAAACACAGAAGAGGGATGCGATATCGCGCTTTAAGAAGCATTAGAACTCTATGGCCTCGATGCGGAGACATCTGCAAACGCAATTTCCTAGCATGGAAGTGACGCACTTACATTCTTTTGAAGTGAATACGATGTATACATGACACTTCGCAATGAATATTATACCTTATCACGAAACATATAAATGAGGTGTCATATCGCGATTGAAGTAGCATTAGAACCCTATTGCTACGATACCTAGACATCTGAATACGCCATTTCCTAGCAAGCAGTAGTCGCATTTACATTCTTTTGAAGTAAATACGAAGTATACATGACACTTCGCAATGAATATTATACCTTATCATGAAACACAGAAGAGGGATGCGATATCGCGTTTTAAGAAGCATTAGAAGTCTATGGCCTCGATGCGGAGACATCTGCAAAAGCTATTTCCTAGCATGGAAGTGTCGCACTTACAATCTTTTGAAGTGAATACGAGGTATACATGACATTTCGCAATGAATATTATATCTTATCACGAAACATGGAAATGAGATGCGATATCGCGATCTAAGAAGCATTAGAACTCTATGGCCTCGATGCGGAGACATCTGCAAACGCTATTTCCTAGCATGGAAGTGTCGCACTTACATTCTTTTGAAGTGAATACGATGTATACATGACACTTCGCAATGAATATTATATCTTATCATGAATCATAGAAATGAGATGCGATATCGCGGTTTGAGAAGCATTAGAGCACTATTGCTACGAAACGTAGACATCTGAATACGCTATTTCCTAGCGAGGAAGTGTCGCATTTACATTCGTTTGGAGAGAAGAGGAGGTACACATGACACTTCGCAATGAATATTATACCTTATCATGAAACACAGAAGAGGGATGCGATATCGCGTTTTAAGAAGCATTAGAAGTCTATGGCCTCGATGCGGAGACATCTGCAAACGCTATTTCCTAGCATGGAAGTGTCGCACTTACATTCTTTTGAAGTGAATACGATGTATACATGACATTTCGCAATGATTATTATATCTTATCACGAAACATATAAGTGGGATGCGATATCGCGATTTAAGTAGCATTAGAACACTATTGCTACGATACATAGACATCTGCAAACGCTATTTCCTAGCAAGCAGTAGTCGCATTTACATTCTTTTGAAGTGAATACGAGGTATACATGACACTTCGCAATGAATATTATATCTTATCATGAAACACAGAAGAGGGATGCGATATCGCGTTTTAAGAAGCATTAGAAGTCTATGGCCTCGATGCGGAGACATCTGCAAACGCTATTTCCTATCATGGAAGTGTCGCACATACATTCTTTTGAAGTGAATACGAGGTGTACATGACACTTCGCAAAGAATATTATATCTTATCACGAAACATAGAAATGAGATGCGATATCGCGAATTAAGTAGTATTAGAACACTATTGCTACGATACGTAGACAACTGCAAACTCTATTTCCTAGCAAGGAATTGTCGCATTTACATTCTTCTGAAGTGAATACGAGGTATACATGACACTTCGCAATAAATATTATATCTTATCATGAAACATAGAAATGAGATGCGATATCGCGATCTAAGAAGCATTAGAACGCTATTGCTACGATACGTAGACATCTGCAAACGCTATTTCCTAGCAAGCAATAGTCGCATTTACATTCTTTTGAAGTGAATACAAGGTATACATGACCATTCGCAATGAATATTCTTTCTTATCACGAAACACAGAAATGAGATGCAATATCGCGATTTAAGTAGCATTAGAACTCTATTGCTACGATACGTAGACATCTGAGTACGCTATTTCCTAGCAAGGAATAGTCGCATTTACATTCTTTTGAACTGGATACGAGGTATACATGACACTTCGCAATGAATATTATATCTTATCGTGAAACATAGAAGTGAGGTGCTATATCGCGTTTTAAGAAGCATTAGAAAACTATGGCCTCGATGCGGAGACATCTGCAAACGCTATTTCCTAGCATGGAAGTGTCGCACTTACATTCTTCTGAAGTGAATACGAGGTATACATGACACTTCACAATGAATATTATATCTTATCATGAAACATAGAAAAGAGATGCGATATCGCGTTTTAAGAAGCATTAGAAAACTATGGCCTCGATGCGGAGACATCTGCAAACGCTATTTCCTAGCATGGAAGTGTAGCACTTACATTCTTCTGAAGTGAATACGAGGTATACATGACACTTCGCAATGAATATTATATCATATCACGAAACATATAAATGAGAGGCGATTTCGCGATTTAAGTAGCATTAGAACGCTATTGCTACCATACGTAGACATCTGCAAACTGTATTTCCTATCAAGCAATGGTCGCATTTACATTCTTTTGAAGTGAATACGACGTATACATGACACTTCGCAATGAATATTATATCTTATCACGAAACATATAAATGAGGTGTGATATCGCGGTATAAGTAGCATTAGAACGCTATTGCTACGATACGTAGACATCTGAATACGCTATTTCCTAGCTAGGAAGTGTCGCATTTACATTCTTTTGAAGTGAATACGAGGTATACGTGACACTTCGCAATGAATATTATATCTTATCATGAAGCATAGAAATGAGATGCGATATCGCGTTTTGAGAGGCATTAGAACTCTATTGCTACGATACGTAGACATCTGCAAACGCTATTTCCTAGCGAGGGAGATTCGAATTTACGTTCTTTTGAAGTGAATGCGAGGTATACATGACACTTCGCAATGAACGTTATATCTTATCATGAAACATAGAAGAGATATGCGATATCACGTTTTAAGAAGCATTAGAACTCTATGGCCTCAATGCGGAGACATCTGTATACGCCATTTCCTAGCATGGAAGTGTAGCATTTACATTCGTTTGGAGAGAATACGAGGTATACATGACACTTCGCAATGAATATTATATCTTATCATCAAACACAGTAGAGAGATGCGATATCGCGTTCTAAGAAGCATTAGAACTCTATGGCCTCGATGCGGAGACATCTGCAAACGCTATTTCCTAGCATGGAAGTGTCGCACTTACATTCTTTTGAAGTGAATACGTTGTATACATGACACTTCGCAGTGAATATTATATCTTATCACGAAACATATAAATGAGGTATCATATCGCGATTGAAGTAGCATTAGAACGCTATTGCTAGGATACGTAGACATCTGCAAACGCTATTTCCTAGCAAGCAATAGTCGCATTTACATTCTTTTGAAGTGAATACGAGGTATACATGACACTTCGTAATGAATATTATATCTTATCATGCAACATAGGAGAGAGATGCGATATCGCGTTTTAAGAAGCATTGGAACTCTATGGCCTCGATGCGGAGACATCAGCAAACGTTGTTTCCTAGCATGGAAGTGTCGCACTTACATTCTTCTGAAGTGAATACGAGGTATACATGACACTTCGCAAAGAATATTATATCTTATCACGGATCATATAAATGAGATGCGATATCGCGATTTAAGTAGCATTAGAACGCTATTGCTACGATACGCAGACATCTGCAAACGCTATTTCCTGGCAAGCAATATTTGCATTTACATTCTTTGGATGTGAATACGAGGTATACATGACACTTCGCAATGAATATTATATCTTATCACGAAACATAGAAATGAGGTGTCATATCGCGATTGAAGTAGCACTAGAACGCTATTGCTACGACACGTAGAACTCTGAATACGCCATTTCCTAGCAAGGAAGTGTCGCATTTACATTTGTTTGGAGAGAAGTGGAGGTATACATGAAACTTCGCAGTGAATATTATATCTTATCATGAAACATAGAAGAGAGATGCGATATCGCGTTCTAAGAAGCATTAGAACTCTATGGCCTCGACGCGGAGACATCTGCAAACGCTATTTCCTAGCATGGAAGTGTCGCACTTACATTCTTTTGAAGTGAATACGAGGTATACATGACATTTCGCAATGAATATTATATCTTATCACGAAACATAGAAACGAGATGCGATATCGCGATTGAAGTAGCATTAGAACCCTATTGCTACGATACCTAGACATCTGAATACGCCATTTCCTAGCAAGCAGTAGTCGCACTTACATTCTTTTGAAGTAAATACGAAGTATACATGACACTTCGCAATGAATATTATACCTTATCATGAAACACAGAAGAGGGATGCGATATCGCGTTTTAAGAAGCATTAGAAGTCTATGGCCTCGATGCGGAGACATCTGCAAACGCTATTTCCTAGCATGGAAGTGTCGCACTTACAATCTTTTGAAGTGAATACGAGGTATACATGACATTTCGCAATGAATATTATATCTTATCACGAAACATGGAAATGAGATGCGATATCGCGATCTAAGAAGCATTAGAACTCTATTGCTACGATACGTAGGCATCTGCAAACGCTATGCCCTAGCAAGGAATAGTCGCATTTACATTCTTTTGAAGTGAATACGAGGTATACATGACACTCCGCAATGAATATTATATCTTATCATGAAGCATAGAAATGAGATGCGATATCGCGTTTTGAGAAGCATTAGAACTCTATGGCCTCGATGCGGAGACATCTGCAAACGCTATTTCCTAGCAAGGAAGTGTCGCACTTACATTCTTTTGAAGTGAATACGATGTATACATGACACTTCGCAATGAATATTATATCTTATCATGAATCATAGAAATGAGATGCGATATCGCGTTTTAAGAAGCATTAGAACTCTATCGCCTCGATGCGTAGACATCTGCAGGCGCTATTTCCTAGCAAGGAAGTGTCCATTTACATTTGTTTGGAGTGAATAGGAGGTATGCATGACACTTCGCAATGAATATTATATCTTATCACGAAACATAGAAATGAAATGCGAAATCTCGTTTTAAGAAGCATTAGGACTCTATTACCTCAATGCGGAGATATCTGTAAGGGCTATTTCCTAGCATGGAAATGTCGCATCTAGATTTTTTTGAAGTGAATTCGAGTTATACATGACACTTCGGAATGAATATTATAACTTATCACGAAACATAGAAATGAGATGCGATATCGCGATCTAAGCAGCATTAGAACTCTATTGCTACGATACGTAGGCATCTGCAAACGCTATTTCCTAGCAACGAATAGTCGCATTTACATTCTTTTGAAGAGAATACGAGGTATACATGACACGTCGCAATGAATATTATATCTTATCATGAATCATAGAAGTGAGATGCGATTACGCGTCTTAAGAAGCATTAGAACCCTATTGCCTCGATATGGAGATATCTGCAAACGCTATTTCCTAGCAAGCAATAGTCGCATTCACATTCTTTTGAAATGAATTCGAGGTTTACATGACACTTCGGAATGAATATTATATCTTATCACGAAACATAGAAATGAGGTGTCATATCGCGATTGAAGTAGCACTAGAACGCTATTGCTACGACACGTAGAACTCTGAATACGCCATTTCCTAGCAAGGAAGTGTCGCATTTACATTTGTTTGGAGAGAAGTGGAGGTATACATGACACTTCGCAGTGAATATTATATCTTATCATGAAACATAGAAGAGAGATGCGATATCGCGTTCTAAGAAGCATTAGAACTCTATGGCCTAGACGCGGAGACATCTGCAAACGCTATTTCCTAGCATGGAAGTGTCGCACTTACATTCTTTTGAAGTGAATACGAGGTATACATGACATTTCGCAATGAATATTATATCTTATCACGAAACATAGAAACGAGATGCGATATCGCGATTTAAGTAGCATTACAACTATATTGCTACGATACGTAGACATCTAGAAACGCTATTTCCTAGCAAGCAGCAGTTGCATTTACATTCTTTTGAAGTGAATACGAGGTATACATGACACTTCGCAATGAATATTATATCTTATCATGAAACACAGAAGAGGGATGCGATATCGCGCTTTAAGAAGCATTAGAACTCTATGGCCTCGATGCGGAGACATCTGCAAACGCGATTTCCTAGCATGGAAGGGACGCACTTACATTCTTTTAAAGTGAATACGATGTATACATGACACTTCGCAATGAATATTATATCTTATCACGAAACATATAAATGAGGTGTCATATCGCGATTGAAGTAGCATTAGAACCCTATTGCTACGATACCTAGACATCTGAATACGCCATTTCCTAGCAAGCAGTAGTCGCATTTACATTCTTTTGAAGTGAATACGATGTATACATGACACTTCGCAATGAATATTATATCTTATCATGAATCATAGAAATGAGATGCGATATCGCGATTTAATTAGCATTAGAACTCTATTGCTACGATACGTAGACATCTGCAAACGCTATTTCCTAGCAAGGAATAGTCGCATTTACATTCTTCTGAAGTGAATGCGAGGTATACATAACACTTCGCAATGAATATTATATCTTATCATGAAACGTAGAAGAGAGATGCGATATCGCGTTTTAAGAAGCATTAGAACTCTATGGCATCGATGCGGAGACATCAGCAAACGCTATTTCCTAGCATGGAAGTGACGCACTTACATTCTTTTGAAGTGAATACGTGGTACTCGTGACACTTCGCATTGAATATTATATCTTATAATGAATCATAGGAATGAGATGCGATATCGCGATCTAAGAAGCATTAGAACCCTATTGCCTCGACGCGTAGACATCTGCAGACGCTATTTCCTAGCATGGAAGTGTCGCATTTTCATTCTTTTGTAGTGAATGCGAGGTATGCATGACACTTCGCAATGAATATTATATCTTATCATGAAACATAGAAGAGAGAGTTGCGATATCGCGTTTTAAGAAGCATTAGAACTCTATGGCATCGAAGCAGAGACATCAGCAAACGCTATTTCCTAGCATGGAAGTGTCGCACTTACATTCTTTTGAAGTGAATACGAGGTGTACATGACACTTCGCGATGAATGTTATATCTTATCACGAAACATATAAGTGAGATGCGATATCGCGATCTAAGCAGCATTAGAACTCAATTTCTACGATACGTAGGCATCTGCAAACGCTATGTCCTAGCAAGCAATAGTCGCATTTACTTTCTTTTGAAGTGAATACGAGGTGTACATGACACTTCGCAATGAATATTATATCTTATCACGAAACATAGAAGAGTGATGCGATATCGCGTTTTAAGTAGCATTAGAACTCTATTGCTACGACACGTAGACATCTGCAAACGCTATTTCCTAGCAAGCAATAGTCTCATTTTCATTCTTCTGAAGTGAATACGAGGTGTACATGACACTTCGCAATGAATATTATATCTTCTCACGAAACATAGAAATGAGATGCGATATCGCGATTTAAGTAGCATTAGAACTCTATTTCTACGATACGTAGACATCTGCAAACGCTATTTCCTAGCAAGGAATAGTCGCATTTACATTCTTCTGAAGTGAATGCGACGTATACATAACACTTCGCAATGAATATTATATCTTATCATGAAACGTAGAAGAGAGATGCGATATCGCGTTTTAAGAAGCATTAGAACTCTATTGCATCGATGCGGAGACATCAGCAAACGCTATTTCCTAGCATGGAAGTGACGCACTTACATTCTCTTGAAGTGAATACGAGGTACTCATGACACTTCGCATTGAATATTATATCTTATAATGAATCATAGGAATGAGATGCGATATCGCGATCTAAGAAGCATTAGAACCCTATTGCCTCGACGCGTAGACATCTGCAGACGCTATTTCCTAGCATGGAAGTGTCGCATTTTCATTCTTTTGTAGTGAATGCGAGGTATACATGACACTTTGCAATGAATATTATATCTTATCATGAAACATAGAAGAGAGATGCGATATCGAGTTTTAAGAAGCATTAGAACTGTATGGCATCGAAGCAGAGACATCAGCAAACGCTGTTTCCTAGCATGGAAGTGTCGCACTTACATTCTTTTGAAGTGAATACGAGGTGTACATGACACTTCGCGATGAATATTATATCTTATCACGAAACATATAAATGAGATGCGATATCGCGATCTAAGCAGCATTAGAACTCAATTTCTACGATACGTAGGCATCTGCAAACGCTATTTCCTAGCAAGGAATAGTCGCATTTACATTCTTTTGAAGTGAATACAAGGTATACATAACACTTCGCAATGAATATTATATCTTATCACGAAACATAGAAATGAGATGCGATATCGCGATCTAAGCAGCACTAGAACTCTATTTCTACGATACGTCGGCATCTGCAAACGCTATTTCCTAGCAAGGAATAGTCGCATTTACATTCTTTTGAAGTGAATACGAGGTATACATGACACTTCGCAATGAATATTATATCTTATCATGAATCATAGAAGTGAGATGCGATATCGCGTTTTAAGAAGCATTAGAAACTTATTGCCTCGACGCGTAGACATCTGCAGACGCTATTTGCTAGCATGGAAGTGTCGCATTTACATTCCTTTGAGGTGAATACGAGGTATACTTGACACCTCGCAATGAATAATATATCTTATCATGAGACATAGAGATGAGTTGCGATATCGCGTTTTAAGGAGAATTTGAACTCTAGAGCTTCGATACAGTGATATCTGGGAACGTAATTACCTAGAAAGGAAGTGTCGCATTTTGTGACGTAAGGCGTACCGCCTGCCACCCATCAACCTCTTCGCACCCCCCAGCATCAACCCCTGGACGCATGCAACCAGCCAAACTCGCTTGCAGAACCAGCAACTGGAAGTGCTCGCGCGACCATACCTGCACGCGCTCACTCACACCGAGTTCCGCTGCCTCACTCGCACCGCCGAGTATACCTGTCTCGCTCGTACCGGACACCAGTGTCTCACTCGCACCACCGAGTATACCTGTCTCGCCCGCACCAAGGACGGGCAGCCCTATCTCCCTCGCACCGAGGATTCCGTCCTGCAGGAAGACGTAGCCGCAGCGCATCACCTGAATGGGGTCTTTTCCAATTCCGGGAACAGGATCTGCTAGAACCTATATATTACTTCTAAGCTAGGACATTCATACCATATCATGACGCATATATAAGAATTCCTAGATCTAAGTTACACTAAGTAAGATGCGTCCGACCAGCGGCATGCGCCGCTAGTCCCACCACGAGCCGCGAGTCCCCACTCGCTGGACCGCGCGCTCTCCGCCTCGAGACGCGAGTCCCCCACTCGCGGGACCGCGATCTCCCTACCACGAGCCTCCGCGACCGTAGCGCCCCGCGAACCGAGGAGGTCAGAGACGCGTCTCCAGAGCACACACTCTGACTCGAGATCTCCTACCGAGGAGTCGAAACCTCTAGTTCTAGAACGTTAGCCACCTCAATGTGGGGTTCAGGCATCGTATTTCTATTCCTATTTTATCTTAGTCTTAGTCTTAGAATAATTCCAGTTCTTGTATACTTTAAACCTAGAATATACTTTATTTTTACTTTTACTATATCCAAGTACAAGTTCTTTTACCAAGTCTACTATTTCCACATCCATTAATTTTATCAAGTGTTTATAATTCTAGTTCTACTTTTAACATTACATTTAACTACGAATTCTTCCACGGGTTCTTCCATACAACTGGGGTTGCTCTTCATCAAATTGAAGGAGTATAGAAATCGGCTTTGTGACGTTGAGACCGCCGCTTATCCTTCACATCTTAGTCGAAAGTACAGAAAAACCTGGTGAATGAATCGTGCTTCCGGTTTGCGAAGAACGCGACGTGCGACTAGGAAGAATTTCATACGATCACTTGTGCGTGAATATTTGGAGGGCGTTCCGAGAGTCCTCGTATACCAGCGACCTGCCTTCGCACCAGCCCAGACGCCGCTTTCCGAAGCGACCGTCGACGCTTCCGATCCAGACACCACGACGCATCACGCCGATTATGCCACATTCAGCATCAACGCTGAATTCCGACCGCCGTCCTCCTCTTCGCTGGCGACTGATCGAGATTTCCGTAGCAGCCAACAGAACGAAATCCGCTACGATCCCAGCAAACGATCCTCCACGCCGTTTCTACGTACAAATCGAGAGAGAAGTCATCGAAAGGTAGGGTCATTCCCTTATTATCGCAAGTGTTTTCGCTAGTGTCGCGTCAGCCGAATTGTCGGACCCGGTCTTAACGCGTTCCCGCGGACCGAATTACCGAAAAATAGGCTCTTGTCGTAAATCCTCTGGAGCAACGGAAAATAGTTTCACCGGACGTGATACCTCGTATTCACCTCAAAAGAATGTAAATGCGACACTTCCTTGCTAGGAAATAAGGTTTCCAGATATCTACGTATCGAAGAAATAGAGCCCTAATGCTTCTTGAATCGCCATATCGCATCTCATTTCTATGTTTCTTCATAAGATATAACATTCATTGCGAAGTGTCATGTATACATCGTATTCCTCTCAAGAGAATGTAACTGCGAAACTTCCTTTCTAGGAAACTACGTTTCCAGATGTCTACGTATCGAAGCAAACGAGTTCTAATGTTTCCTAAAACGCGATATCGCATCTCAATTCTATGTTTCATGATAAGACATAATATTCATTGTGCAGTGTTATGTATATCTCGTCTACACATCAAATGAATGTAAATGCGATACTTCCTTCCTAGGAAATAGCGTTTGCAGATGTCTACGTTACGTAGCAATGGAGTTCTAATGCTTTTTATATCGCGATATCGCATCTCATTTCTATGCTTCATGATAAGATATAATATCCATTGCGAAGTGTCATGTATACTTCGTATTCACTTCAATGGAATGTAAATGCGACACTTCCTTGCTAGGAAATAGCGTTTGCAGATATCTACGTATATTAGCAATAGAGTTCTAATGCTTCTTAGAACGCGATAAAGCTCCTCATTTCTATATTTCATGATAGGATATAATATTCATTGTGGAGTGTTATGTATTCCTCGTTTTCACTTCAAAGGAATGTAAATGCGACATTTCCTGGCTAGGAAATAACGTTTGCAGATGTCGACGTATCGTACCAATAGAGTTCTAGTACTTGCATAAATCGCGATACCGCATTTCATTTCTATGTTTCGTGATAAGATATATGATTCGTTGCGAAGTGTTATGTACTCCTCGTCCACACTTCTAATGAATGTAAATGCGACACATCCTTGCTAGGAAATAACGTCTCCAGATATCTACGCATCGTAGCAATAGAGTACCAATGCTTCTTAAAGAGCGATATCGCGTCCCATTTCAATGTTTCATGATAAGATATAATATCCATTGCGAAGTGTCATGTATACCTCGTATTCACTTCAAAAGAATGTAAATGCGACACTTCCTTGCTAGGAAATAGCGTTTGCAGATGTCTGCGTATCGTAGCAATAGAGTTCTAATGCTTCTTAAAATGCGATATCGTATGTCACTTCTATGTTTCATGATAAGATATAATATTCATTGCGAAGTGTAATGTATATCTCCTATTCACTACAGAAGAATGTAAAAGCGGTACTTTCTTGCTAGGAAGTAGCGCTTGCAGATGTCTACGTATCGAAGCAACAGTGTTCTAATGCTTCTCAAAACGCGATATCGCAACTCGTTCCTATGTTTCATGATAAGATATAATATTCATTCCGTTGTGTCATGTATATCTGGTATTCACTTCAAAAGAATGTAAATGCGAAACTTCCATGCTAGCAAATAGCGTTAGCAGATGTCTACGTATCCTAGCAATAGAGTTCTAATGCTTCTTAAAACGAGATGTCGCATTTCATTTCTATGTTTCGTGATAAGATATAATATTCATTGTAGAGTGTTACGTATACTTCGTATTCACTTCAAAACAATGTAAATGTGACACTTCCTTGCTAGGAAATATTGTTTGCAGATGTCTACGTTTCGTAGCAATAGAGTTCTAATGCTTCTTAAAA